>NW_019396777.1:0-69614 GCF_000591075.1 Eurytemora carolleeae | reverse complement strand
CGGATGATAAGGATGAGCTAGGAGGTCAGGCGCTGTGGCCAAATGACCAATTATATCCATGTGTTACATATGAGATCTATGTACAAAATCGTTCCCTAGAAAATTACTCATTATATGGTAATTTACTAATTTAGGATTTTTTGTAATCTAACCCTAAAATAATACAAAATAGTATTATTAATATTAATATATTTTTTTTTAAAGTACAGGGCGCCCCACGAAACATGACATTTATCAAATCGTTATTTTTAGTCAAAAAAATCTTTTGCTTCATTATCTTTTACTATGAAAAAAGTTTAATAAAACATGACTCCCATTTAATATTTTTATTGATCTTTGGTATCAAACAACTTAACAGAGAATTAGAGTCATTGGTCCGAAAATCCAAACCAACAATGAAACCTCGGTAAGCTATTATCCTTCAATGTGCCACATTGATAACAAAAACTTCAAAGGAATGACTAAGAACATTGATTGTTCCTTTGGAAGAACATAAATTCTGATTATTAGAAGGCTTAAGACTAAATTAACTAAATGATGAACAGAGATAGTCTTAGCAAGCTGTACTAAGATCTCTTGCGAATTAAATCCTCCATTTTGTGGGTTTAAACCACTTGAAAACATTGAACAGGATTATAATGATGCCCTGTATCAAGTTAAACTATTTGGATCACAATTTACTAAAGAAGAAGATTGGATTGATCAATTTATGATTAAGTATCATTCATTGTTTACAGTCATTGATGATCTTTTATTAAGGTGCTCTGTTTCGTCATATCCTAGCTTGAAAAGAATATGCTTTGAACTTTGTTACTCCTTAACCATGCGCATTACTGCAATTTACGTCAGATAGCTGAATCTAAGTGAAGAATTTATAGGTCTTCAATTAAAGGACATTTAAGATCTTGACTCTTGAGCCAAGTTCCTTTACTGAGACCTCAGAACTAAATGAAAATGAAAAAGGGACTATTTTAACATTTACTGAACTATTCAATAGCATTGAGAGACTTGAGAGCTAAATCTACCACCATAACTGATCTCAAAATCTCAGAATACTGATGATTATTAGAATAATAGGGTACAGGTTGGCAAATTAGAAGAAATATTAGAAGACAGGATGGGAATTGAAATCTTTGTACTTGCTAAAGAATAGTCTGAATTCCAACCTCCTAAGATTAACGTCATATCTAGGGATATCCTAAGGGAAAGTCCCTGCCTGATAAATAAGTTTCTGTTTGGTTGTCTTACCGCTATATTGAATTAGGGGAAAGGGACTAAGTAAAAGTGACCTTGTGTTCTTTGTACTTAATCCTCCTGTAGACATAGACAAACAGACTGTTCCTCAGGTTCATCTCTGACAGCCTGTTAGATAGATTCACTGCTGAAGTATGGATTTAAGTGGACCAGAAAAGATCTTGTCGTTTTGTATTGTATACAAATTTTTGTTACAGAAGATCTTAGGCTGCTACTCTCCAGACAGTGTTTAACAAAGCCACTGATTTGCAGTGCTCTTGTTCATGAAGTATTAGATTGTCCTAGATTAACTGTATCTAGAAGCTAGACTGCACTCCCAGTGATTATTCTTTTGAGCCCCCTAGTGTTCTGCATCGTAACCACACAGTTTTATATGTTAGATATTAACTTCTACATTCGTTTTTTTTTCCTATTCAAATCTCATCGAAAGGCTGCATGATTGATTATTTAACTTACAGATACTTTATAGAGTAGTTATGTTGATCATGTATAAACCAGTTTTGTTATCAATACCAAATCTGATAAATCTACTGAGGGAGCTTTAAAGCCCGGCCCCCTAGCCTGTCCTAGACGTGGCGCTCGGCCCCCTAGTCTGTCCTAGACGCGGCGCTCGGCTCCCTATCCTGTCCTAACCGCAGCACTTGGCCCAGAAATTGTCTTAACCTAACCTAACCCGAATATGATAAAAAATAATAATAATTTTACTAAAATTAAGTGGTCATGTACAAAATGTATAGGATGGGGGTCAAAAAATTAGGACGGACCCTTCTTTAAAATTTATATTTTAGTTCATTGTGAGTATATTCTTTGAATCTTTCTTTCTGTATTGATTGATTGATAAACGTTTATTTCTATACACATTATTACTGGAGTCTTAAATCTTTTTCTTTCTGTAATTGAAAATCAAGTTTACGAATACAACAAAAATTATTAAATCACGAATCAACGCGGCATTTGCGCGAAAGAAAATATTCGGGTTGTCGTCTTTATAAGGTCGAGATATCGGGTAGCGTTTGATTAACAACATAAGGATTGATCTACGAGTTGACAGGGATTTAATTTTTTAAGGAATAATTTTTTAACTCTCAAGAATCAACTAGTGTAAGGCTTCGGAAATTAGTTCAGTTCAGCATAAACTAAGATCGTAATTGCTGGCTTTAGAACGCCAGTTGCAGAAAACGCAACACAATTTTGAATGTGCATACACACAGATGCCCTGGCAGCAAATGGAAGCAGGGTAGTTGAAAGAATCAACTAGTGTAAGGCTTCGGAAATTAGTTCAGTTCAGCATAAACTAAGATCGTAATTACATCAATGACTGTTAAAGAACGCATAATAGTGAAGCATTTAATTTTACATAGTACAGGATGTCCCACATCAAATTACACCGCGTCAATGGGTCTAAATTAGTATTTGGGGGACGAATCAGAAAATTTAAGAATGAATAATTTTGAAAAATTTAATAAGGTTAATAGAATTTTTTTTTTGACAGAAAATGCTAGATTTTTAGAGTATTATGTGCGTATTTAGGTGTTAAAGATTGGAGATAATGATATATGGGACGCTCTGTATACAACTACTCCGGCCCCCTTCCTCCCAGGTGACAGCTTTAACAAACACGCATATCCCAATTACCCCCACCCCCTTCCCCCTAGGTGACAGCTCTAACACGCATACCCGTCAAGGTATCTTCATTATCCTTTCGAAGAAGTTAGAGCGACTCAATACATTCGATAATGTATCCGATGTATCCTCGACTTAATCGAAAGCAAAATTACTTATGTACTTAACTAGAAATACTAATACAACGCTAATCATTAAAACCAAATGAAACAAATAAATATGAAAAAGAGAAACAATGAAATTATTAAAACTTTTATTAAAAGATCACAATATTTTCATAAATTTAGCAATAAAAAATCCAATTGTATCATTATGCACGGGTTGGTCGTTATTTGGATGTCCAAACCTTAAATAGTTTTTGTTATTTTCTAAATCTATTATGACGGGTTTAATCTGAGAAAAGGTTTGCTCCGCCCACTCTACAAGACCCTCGTTCTCCTCCTGTGCCAGAGTACAGGTGGAGTAAACGAGAACTCCACCAGGTTTCAGATGAGATACAGCGGAGCTGACCAGTTTCTTTTGAACTTTAGAGAAGGACTTGAACTCCTTTAATCTGATCTTGTTGAAAAACTGAGGGCGCTGACCCAATGCACTGCATGGAGCATCCAGCAGAACTCTGTCAAAGGTTTCCGGATGATAAGGAGGAGATTCAGAAGGATCAAGTTCAAGTTTTAGATTTTCATTTTCATTCAGTTCTTCTTTCCGGCTTGTAGCATCTTTTATACTCTAAAAACAATTCTAAATTAGAAATAAAATCGAATTAAATTTTTTTTCTCCATTTATCTCTCACCTGAATTCCGTTCTGCACGAAGGCCTTGATATTACTGAACCCGTGTTTCTCTGCGTTCATCAAGATTTGATTTATCTTCTTTAATGATTTATCAAAAGCAATAATTTCTCCTGAATCCTTCATCCTGAATAGAATTTCCGAATTGATTTTACTTTGTCTTAATCCTCGTCCTCTAGATTCACTAGATGGGATTGTCAAAGTAATTCTTGAACCCAATCCACAGCCTTTTATCTTATATCTCATAATTACGATGAACGAGAAATAGTTTTAAACAGATCAGATAGTTATAGATATATTGTCTCAACTTGACCTATACACAACAAGAATTAAGAAGGATATGAAACTGTATATTTTAAACCAGAAATGAATTAGTCAGTGATAAATTTTCAATTTGTTTTTTTGATTATAAATTTCGAAAAAAAGTATAGGCGCAGAATTTCTTCTGTAGTATTAGGGGCATAGGTCTCCCAGCCATCGTTCATCTGAGATTGTTCATCAGAGCTGAAAACTTTAGAATGGTGGATATCAGGACTAAGGCTTAATCCACTCTTTTTCTTAATTCCGAGATAAAATATTGCTTGTTTACCTCATGACTTTAATCTTGAGATTAATTATCCGACGGGATATCTGGATATTTCATTCTAAAGTTTTCAGCTCTGATTGTTCCACGAAACATCTGATCCAGCATCGATATCATAAAACCTTATTAATTTAACTTATTAAACTCAATTGTTTCAGGATTAAGTGCTGACTTCGTGACTTTTGAATACCAGACATTAATACCTAAAATGGCCATCCTAGTGTTTCTATTTGGAATGGAAATTCGAAGATATCAATGACATGTAGAACAGCTCTGGAACTAGATGTTTTGTAATCTAAGAACAGTAAATATCCAGAGATGGGAACTATTGAATGGGATATCCTTAATCCTGATCGGATAATTAATCTGGAGATTAAAAATGAGTGGAGAACAAGCAATATTTAATCTGCAGATTAAGAAAAAGAGTGGATTAAGCGGTAATCCTGTTATCCACCATTCTAAAGTTTTCAGCTCAGATCCAACCCTCCTTCCTTGCCTTTATTACAAATTTTGTTTTTATTTACAATATTACTATCGCCTGACCTGTCCTAATACGTCACAGAAAATGTAAACAAACCCACTTGGATTAATCTTGAGTTGCAACCAACCTTGTGGCGATGTGTAATGTTTTACCCCCCGGAGCCGCACACATATCTAGAATTCTTTCTCCAGGTTCAGGGTTTAGTAGCTCTACAGCTAGTATAGAGGGAAGGTTTTGTAGATAGATTTCTCCGTTAAACTTTGATTCATCCAGGCTAGGGCAGTTAAATACTCTTAACACAATCCTAGATTAACACTAGACAGATTTAAAGTAAAAAAATTTCAGTTTCTGCTTTACAAAACCCAGTATCGCCAATATGAAATTTTAAGAAATTGTAATTTCAAGTGTTAAGGATAATCAAAAATTGTTTTTTTTAAAACGAATCTGGTAAAGATTTAAAAGTCTTTAAGGACATCTTTCTTGATGCAAAGTTCTGAGGGAAATATTCTTTATTTATATATTTTTCATAAAAATAATGATCCAAAAACCGTAAAACACTTTCTCAACTTTTTCGTATCTTTGCATTTCTCAGTGATTATCATGTGGTCAATTTCTGATCAAAGTTTTAACTAGCATTTCCTTTGATTGATGAGAACTCCAATCCCTCTTTGATTCTCTTTAAACACTTCATCTCTACTAACTTGAAGAATTCCATTCCCGACAAACACCTTCTTTCCATCATACTTTTTACTAGATCCTTGAGTACATTTATGCTCGAGATCAGCCCATACAGAAACCTAAAAGATTAAGTGAGACACGAAAAATAATTATGTTACCCCCCTCCCCTCTTTAAATCAGTTAGTCCGTTTTATGTACAGAATTTTGTTCTCACTTGTTTCTCTTTCTAAATTTCATGGTTCTGTGCAGCACTTCTTTTCTTGCCAAAATGTTCAGTTAAGCTTCAGTTAAAAATAAAATGTTAAGCATTTAGATCTAATTTGTGTAATTCTAGGCCTATTTTTTAGCCAGCGATCAGAATCCACGTCAAAATAAATGAACCCTGAACAGTAGCATTGAGCACTAAAGAATTTGAACGAATTTTCGAGGAAAAATAACAAATTCCCCCCCTCTCCCCGGCCGGTCATTTACCAACTGACCTGTGAGGACTTTTGTGCGGCATAACTCAATGTCAGTATCCCAGGGGTAAATAGATCTGCACCCCTGAGCACAGCTAGTCCACACTGTTGATCAACCACTACCTCTTCTTCTCCAGGTTCAATCTAGCATGCATCACAGTAAATTATCTTATTCTTAAAGTTGAAGAGTTTAGACAGATAAGATAAGATAAAGCTAACAAAAATCTTAAATAATAATTGCAAAAGTTGAAAGTTTCATTAGTTTTGACATTTTATTTCAAATTTCTTAGAAAAATTATATTTCAATAATTGATTTACCATCTTGCTGGTTCTAATGAATCGATAAAATTCAAGAAAAAATGTTAATCACCTGTCCTTTGTTCTCCTCCGAACACTGAAGCAGTAAAACCTCGTTGGAATCTCCAAATCGTGAAACTGAACACTTTTGACCTGTCTAAATAACGCTCTAATGTATGTTTATTAGATTCGGAAATGGTAAACTTACGTAAAATAAGTATGATTAGGAAAGTTTAAACATGTTTTTTTGTGAATTCTCTGTTTTCCAAAAAAACAAAACTAAAGTCATCCCATAATTTTTTGGCATCTACATTCTCATGTATTTAAACCAATATAAAAAAACATTCTGAAAATGCTCTTGTATTCTCACAACCAAAATCCAGTAAGGAAGATTTTGGTATTCTAACGACCAAAATAAATCCATCCTTATGCTCTTTTATTCTAATCTAACAAATCAAATTAAATCCATCCTCTTGATTATGATCTTGTATCCTAATAACCAAATTATATCAACTTTCTAATTATGATCTTCTATCCTAATAACCAAATTAAAACCAACCTGGTAAAAATCCTCTTATATTCTGACAACCAAATTGAAACTAATTTTCTTAAGATGCTCTAGCATTTTAACAACCAAATAAAAATCAAAAATATGAAACTAAACTGAAACCCACCTTTATTAGATGCTCTTGTATTTTAACAACTAAATAAAAACCAAACTTATGAAACCGAACTAAAACCAACCTTCAAAACATAATCTTGTATTCATAACGAACAAATAAAAACCAAACTTATGAAACCAAATTGAAGTTAATCTTCTGAATATAATCTTGTTTTCTAACAAAAAAATATTGAAATTGATCTTAAGCTGCTCTTCGATTTCAACAACAAATTGAAACCAACTTTATACACAATGCACTATGCAGACCTCCTGCATCCTAACAATCTAATTAAAATTAACTTTTTGACAATGCTCTTGTGCTTTAAAAATCAAATTGAAAACCAACCTTTTGAAGATGGTCTTCTATCCGACACTGAACAGCGGACAAAGTAGTTTTCCATGTATTAACTCGTACCACTGTAAGCTTTGGCGGGGTTCTAGAAAATTTCAAGAAACAAAATATTAAAAACAAAAAAGGTAGAAGACCTTACGAGGTATCTCAGTTTTGTCTTTATTGTTAATTTTAATAATAATACAATTGAATTCCAACCTTAGCCATGTAGAGACCTGTTTAGAAGAGACAGGTTCTCTTCGGGATAGATATTCAACTACACTGTCCCCAACCTCGGAGCACTCAAACACATCCAACCCGTCCAACATGTCTCTGCAAAGAAGAATGCTATGAGGAGGAGAAGGGTCGAATAATTTCTTCAAATTTATCTCCTATATCTAGTTTCTCCAGGGATTCTTTAAACTCAGTAAGAATACTGAACCCGTAACCTCCGGAGAGGTATGAGACAATGTTGGGAACAACCCTAGATTCTCCAAGTCTATGATCCGTGAGCATATGTCTGTTAAAGTTGTAGGTTCTGATCTTCTCATTTCTACAAAAACAATCATTCGGTGGGGAAAATATATTTGTCAAAGAATACGAACACGAAATAGAAGAATATTTTTGTGGTTTACACATTATCCGTCTACTGTGCTTTTTTAGCTGATTATCAATGTTGCTTAGTAATAATAATAAAATTAATAATCAAAGTCAGCCTTCAATCCTTTGAAATCCGGCTTGAGCTGTAAAAATGTGGCATTCAGGATATATATCTTTGATTCAGGATATATTATATATCTTTGATCGACTTGATTTCTTAAAAACTGTTTTAGATTAAAGTTAACAACAATGATGATGTTTTCCTGTTCATGTTTCCAATCTGTAGTTTTCTGGACTTAGAGACCTTCTCCTGGATCTCGTTGAACTCCCTGGTGTAGAGAATCCTCTTCAGCTTGATCAACGCCTTCTGCTTGTTCTTCATTTGAGATCTCTCTTCCTGACACTCCACAACTACACCTGCATACAAGTTACAACTATTAGAAATCTCAATTTGTAAAACTTTTAAGGGTGTAATAAGGGAAAAAAAAGAGAGGGGGGGGATTTTTCGGCCTTCCTTAATTTAAAAACTAAGCTGGAGAAGTGAATTGAAAAGGAGAAAAATCCAAGTGTTTGAATAATTTTTAGATAGAATTATAACAATATTGTATCTATAGTAAACATACTAATATTGTAATAATTTATACATTTATACTTAATATATAATTGATAATCAATAATCTACATTAACAATGAAGAGCATTAATGCACTACGAAACTAAAATTTATAAAAAGCAGGTCAAAAATGGGCAATTGAAGACTTGACTCGTTACAGACAATAAAACAAAATTTGTGTGTTTTATCTCCCTCTGTTTTCGGAAGCAATGAGATTCATGTGCAGGATTCCTTTTAATTTTCCTGTTCTAACCTGAAGGAAAATGTGTGAGCCTACAAGCACTATCTGTAGTATTAACACTCTGTCCTCCTGCTCCACTTGATCTCATGTACTCAAACTTAATATCGGAGTCAGCCAACTCTATCTTTAACTCTCGGGGCTGGGGAAGGAAAGCTACACTGCAGGTTGAGGTTTGGAGTCGGTCAGATTTATTTCCGGTTACTGGGACACGTTGAACTCTGATATAAATATGAAAATTATTTTTTAAAAAAAAACATTTCCGGGGCGTTTTTAAGAAAAATGAAATAGAACTTTGTCTCAGGTTTTATGTAACCTATTTTTGATACTTTTTCCACCAAAGCTAAAATACAGTGAAACACCTTTTAAACTTGTAACTTCCTACCATAGTTAGGATACATTTTCTAAGGAGGAAAAAATAATAAGTAACTTTGGTAAAGTACCATATTACGGCTACCTGGTTTAGTGCGGGGTCGGAGTCGCTTAGTATGAGGGGGCGGGGGGGGGGGGAACAACTGATTTTGTCTTTCATACACATCATACACTTTCGATTGTGGTGGGTGGGGCATATGGGGGGTAACAGATGATTTGAAAATCCCTGCTTGTCCCTCTATATATCTCTAAATATCCCTCATTCTCTCTATTTATCTATAAATATCCCTGTTTCCTTTCATCTCTTTTAATATCCCTGTTTCTCAATATTTATATCTCTTAATATCCCTGTTTCCTTTCATCTCTTTTAATATCCCTGTTTCTCAATATTTATATCTCTTAATATCCCTGTTCCCTTTCATCTCTTTTAATATCCCTGTTTCTCAATATTTATATCTCTAAATATCCCTGTTCCCTTTCATCTCTTAATATCCCTATTTCTCTCTATATATTTCTAAATATCCCTGTTTCCTTCCATATATCTCTAAATATCCCTGTAATTCCCTCATATCTCTCTAAATATCCCTGTTTCTCTCTCTATATCTTTAAATTGATCCCTGTTCCCTTTCATCTCTTTTAATATCCCTATTTCTCTCTATATATCTCTAAATATCTCTGTAATTCCCTCTTATCTCTCTAAATATCCATTTTTCTCTCTCTATATCTCTAAATAGATCGCTGTTCTCTTTCATCTCTTTTAATATCCCTGTTTCTCTCAATTTATTTCTAAATATCCCTGTTCCATTTCATCTCTTTAAATATCCCTGTTTCTCTCTCTATATCTCTAAATATTTCTGTTCCCTTTCATCTCTTTAAATATCCCTGTTTCTCTATGTATATCTCTAAATAGATCCCTGTTCCCATTCATCTCTTTAAATATCCCTGTTTCTCTTTCTATATCTCTAAATATCCCTGTTTCTTCAGCTCTTATCCGGTATATCGGAGACAGAAGTCGGCCCATCCAACATAGGTAGCCGTGAAATGGCAAATTACCGTAACTTTAATGATTTAAAGGTTCGAGTTAATACAAACCTATGAACTCCGGACTCGAATTTTAGCTGACCGAACACATTGACTCCGGAGATTACAGCCGAACCTTTCGTTATTCCAGTCGAGGATGAGAACTTGGATTGTTTACCAACAACACTCCGGGATAGCTCGGTAACCTCGGCACTGTAACCTAGCTCTCTTACATACGCCATATATAGATTAAATATCTCCTCCGCAAACATACTGGCTTCCAACCCTCCTGCTCCAGGTACAACCTGGATAAGAAAGATATTTATCAATCCTGTAAATTAAGATATTAACACAAAATCATAATGCCATAAACTATTTAAATAATACTCTTTATCTTGAATATAGACATTTATGAGAATTAATTGTTGCCTTTATTTAGACTAACAATCAACTTTATTTAGTTTCAGCTTTTAAAGAAAATGACTGGTGACGAAAAGAACATGACTGGGATAAAACTGGACAAATCTTATAACATGTTTTATCGAAAAGAATTACTTTCAGTAAAGTTGAAAATTTGTAGCATATATATCTAATAAAAAGTTCACCTCCAAAACAGCATTCTCCGCATCATACTCGGGTTTGGGAACAATTAAATCTATTAGCTGAGCAATAATATTTTTTGATTTTTTTTCAAGATTCTCCAGATCTTTCCGAGCAAGTTCACTCATCTCCGGATCAATATTTTCTTCAAGCATTGCTTTCAGCTCCGCCTCGTCCGCCAAACAGTTTAGAAGTTCCTCTCTGGCTCTTTTTAATCCTTGCTCAACTTGAAAATTAGGAGAATTTTCTCCGAACCCGGAAAGTTTCTGGTCAATATATCCCATTAGTCCGTTCGGGACAGAAATATAAGTCCGTATTTGTTTATTAGTCGGCGTACTAATAAATCTGTTATTTACTTCAAAATTTATGGATGCAAATATATTTCTAAAAACAGGAATATATTGATTTCGTTGTAAAAGAATGCGAGATATAACGGGAAAAATCATTTTATCTAAGATATAACAACTAAAATATTTCCTTTTTTTCTCAAATTCTCATGAATTACAGGCAGTAAAAATTTGAATTAATGAAAATCATGAAGTTCATTCTAAAAACTTAAAATCTGAAAATAATTAAAAATCAAACAAAAATAAAAAAAATGCTTCAACAAAATGTGAATCTAGATTGAAAACAGAATTCTTGGTACAACTCTACATTTATTCATATTTTGTACTGGAAACATAAATGTCTAATTCGGGTTTAAATACGCCATTGCTTACATTGCTTTACATGCCTTGCAATTTGAACGAAGGGGTTGAACAGTATTTACAATTGTCTTAAAAATAGTGATTTTGTAATTACATAATTGTTAATTTTAATCCTTGGATGAATAGAGATTTTCTCCAATTTACTTCCTTTTTGTTTTTGTTCTTTACAAATTGAAGGATACATATATTATATTATCTTTACTTCATTATATCTTCTAAATTACAATGGCGTTCACAATCATTGATTTTGTTCGGAATGTAATGAAAATAAAACATTTTAAAGATTAATGGGGAGCGGTAAAACTTGAGATCCGATCAACCAAATTCTTTTGTTTGTTATTACTATTAGGTTTATTTTTATAATTTGAATAGAATTGAATTGTTTGTGGATTTCTTTTTAACCAAATGCAAAGCTTAGTCTCCCGACCAAGGACTTAAGCTCTTAGGATCCACTTACTAATCATCCTTCTGCTTGACTCCGATCTTTTCAGCGGGAGCTTCGTCCATCATTACACTAGAATAATAATTTATTAACAATTATTTAATAAAACAATAAAATTTGATTGGTCTAGTTAGTGTTAATATTTTAGGTCTTACAGAAGGTAATGTTACATCGTCTATACGCAACATCCCCCTACTGAAATTCTAAAACTACTAACTTTCCGGTCTACTGCAATATCGAACCTACGTCTGCTGTTTATTTTTGTATTATTTGAGCATTAGGTTAGGTTCAGACAATTTCTGGGCCGAGCGCTGCGGCTAGGGGGCCGAGTGCCGCGGCAAGGACAGGCTAAGGGGGCCGGGCGCTGCTGCCACAAGTCCATCTAGCAGCTGTAAAACCACGTGCTAGTAGGTCGGATGTGTAGTACAGTGGATTTGGCGTACGCGTAGGTCAGAAGTGGAGTAAAGCGGATTTGCGTAGGTCGAAAGATACATCATCATTACATAGGTCTCTTATTCTGATTCATATTTTATATCGGTCTGATTTTTTTTCCCCGATTTCCATCTCAATCCGAATGTGTAAGAAGGAAATTATAAACTTTTCCTTTCACCCCCCCCCCTCTAGTGAAATGATTTTTCCTGATTTGGGGGGGAAAAATGAAAGATTGGACATCAAAAGGCAATTTTTTAATCTTTTTGGTTCTTAATACCCAAACATTTATTGGTTTCTATATATTATTTCTTGAGAATAAAATGATTTGAAAAAAAGGGGGGGGGGAGAAAAATGATTTATCGAGAAAATAACACCTCTAACCTCTCCCTTTTTTACGTGAAGCTGTTGAAAATTTATGTACCTGGTATCTATCCTAGTTGGATCTACAGGGTACAGATATCGCTGGTAAAGATAGATTAAAAACACGATGTCGTCTCTGAAAAAAGGAAAAATATCTTAATTTAAGTTTATTAACAGTAATGGGATAAGATTGATAATATCAAGTAAATATAAAAATATTCATCTATTTTGAATCTGACCTGAAGCATGCAACCCTGTGTGCGGTCGGCATTGTGATGATAAACGCAAAGAGATCGTCGATAAACGTGTTAAACGCTTTGTACATAAATGCACGCCTGAATGTGAATATTTCATCAGCTTACAGGGCTAAATTAAAAATTTAATTTTAAAAATATTTTTTAAACAATAATTACCAGGGTAGATGAGCCACGGATTTGAGTTTATAATTGAGGAAAAGTTGAGGAAGCATGAAGAGGAATCCGAACGCGTAAACACCGTTAACCGTGGTCTGTATTGTCCAGCTGTACCAGGACTTGTGCGGGGTGTAGATCAAACTGTACACGGCACCTCCTGTAAATAACAACTAGTTTAAATAAATAAATAAAAAAGGTCTGTGTGTAGTGTGTCAACATTTCAGAATAGTTGCTTCACGTTGCTCCACAAAAATCGACGAGTTCTTCAGAACTTGAAATCTTATTCGTAAGAAGTGAACTTTTTAAAAATTATGTAAAATTTTTGGTCTGAAAGATTATATAGGCCTGAAAGATAGAAACAATGGTACATTAATGAATCATTTTAGCAACTGTTCAGGGGTATATCTTCTGATTTGGAATCAGAACAAACAACAAAAGTTGTAAAACTTAATTTTTCGAAGGATGCGAGCCGCTTTAAAAGCCCAAAATGTAAATTTTTTAAATGGATGAAAACATTTTTTTGCAAATGTTAAAATTTTTATTTTCAAACCTAAACAAAGAGGGTAGAGAACCCAGCTTAGATACTTCATCGCAGTTTGATCCAGTTGTGCTGTGTTTGCTTCGCCTGCCGTATCCGAACCATAGGTAAATCCACTTCGGAAGGAGAACTCAATATGTAAAGCTTTTGTTACTTTCCAGATCTCTATCAGGGCTCCAACTCCAGCTAGAAATAAATAGCATTAAATAATAATAGAAGCAACTAAGATGGTATCAAATGAAAATTAGGCCCATCAAATAACACCTAATTTTGATTGACATGAAATGTGTATAAAACATTCAATGTTCACCTGGTATAAGAACTAGCAGAGAAGTTTCCTCGTCCATCAAATAGAAGAAAATAACGGTTTGACTGAACGCTCTCCATAGAATAGTTTTCCTGCTTAATCCTTCAACAGTTTTCTTCTCTCGCCAAAAGCTAACATCGCTCTTGAACGCGAGGAAATCAAAGAGAAGATGAACCGCTGAGACTGCGAAAGTAATAAGGAGCAGAACCAGATTAGTATCAGCAAATATTCCTTTTACTTCGTCCGTATCTTTATCTGTAAACCCCATTCCGTGCATAGAACCTAGGGCTCCGGAGAACTGGAGGAACAATCTAAGTTTCCCGAATGATATGGGCTTGTAGATGATTTCTATATCTGAGTTTGTATCGGTTGCGTTGACTACCCTAAGGTCTCTTAGACGCATTGTGAGCTCATCCACAAAGAGGATTGGTAGATACTTCTTCCGGTCTTTTGTTAGGCTCATAGTGTGACCTATTTCTCCAGGTACCTGGCCAGGACCCATAACAACCTGATCCGACATCACTGTTATCACAATCTTGGATCTTAAATGTGACACTGGTCGAGATCTATCTGTGGGTTTAGAATCTTCTTTCTTATTTTCTTCTCCCAGTAGGTTAAAGGTCTCCGCTACTGGAATAGAGTACTGAGTAAGCCTGGTTTGAGTAAAGCTCGTCTCAGGGTTGTATATTTCCTTCTCCCACCAGTCAGATTTACTCTTGTCAACCTTCCCTAGCTTTGGAACAGCAAAGATACACATGTACATGGTTCCATTGTTTATTACAGATTTAGGGAACTTAACATTAACAGTTTTTTGTTTCTCCTCGCTTACTTTAACGTCTAAGCTCTCCAAGAAGCTTAAATCCTTTCCCATCGAGGGTCTTACTTTAGTTGTTGTAAAGATGATAAGAGATAGTTCCGAGGATTCAGTGAGAATACTGGAAATACATTTCTTCTCTCCGGCAGGACAGGACGGAGGAATATAGAGAGAAGCTATACTCCATAGACTATTAGCCATGTATCCTAGGAATAGGACGGATAATACCGTGGTAAGAGATGGCCAGTTCATTTTCTTTCACTTCATAGATCTGAAATAAAGAGAAATTGATTCTATATACAAAATAATACATTTTTTATTGAAGAAAATTGTTCATTTATGAAATGGAAATGTTCTAGTGGAAACTACATTAAGATTCATCTCATAGTTTGTATATTACTTAATCGCTTTTACATGATAACTTCAGAGATAGACAACTTATATTATGTATTACAAATGCAGCCTGCAGGGGATATTGAGTGTTAGAAATGGACCAAGTGATAGTATTGGAACTAATATTTCCTAATATGCAAATTACAAAAAATGCACATATGATACAGAGCGTCCCATATCATATTAGATAATCTCCAAGCCTTTACGCCAAAATACGCACAGATTACTCGAGAAACCTAGGGTTCTTAGTAAGAAAATTTTTATAAAAACCTTTTATGTTTTTTAAAAATGATTCATTGTTTTTAAATTTTCTGATTAGTCCCTAAAATCTCAATTTTGAGCTATACATGATCTAATATGATGTGGGGACACCCTGTACATACATTTTGAGACAAAATATAGATATTTATAAAATGGAAAAACAAGTACTGTTAACTTAAATGAAAACTATAAACGTTCCAAGTATCACAGAAAGACGTGTACAAGAATTGTATTGTCCGAAATGCCTGAGTGTAACCTAGGCCTGTGGTGTCGACACTACCCGGAGAAATATGAATCTTGTTCGCTTGCCGCGTTCAATATTTTCTCTCAGATTGACAAACACTAAACAGCAGTCAAGGAGGCACTAGCGGTAGCCACGAAGCAGCTGATTCTGTTTTAACCCAAACAAAACAAACGGATAACCCAGGAATAATTCTTGAACTGTGTAAAATGGTGTATGGTCTCACTTATGATATTTACTGAACGTAAGAATAAACAAGTTCTACTCGAGGATTGTAGGATGAATGAAAGAGATCATGTTTGTTTCTAGTTCTTCGTAATGTCTGTATATTGGAGTAAAACCGCTCCAGTAAAGCACAGGTAATTAGATTTTTTTAAACATGTGTGATTAATGAAATACGTCCTACTAGGACATTTTTTACATATTTCTAATAAAGTTGATAAGAAGATTATTTTTGGTGTTTGTAGTTGGAGCGGAGAAGGAAGGAGATCATCTGAGATACAGTGTTTAGAACGGATACCTCTCATGAAACAGATGGAGCACAGGGTACCTCTTATCAACAGCTTGGAGCTACAGCTCAGGTAGAGCATGGAGAGGAGCGGGGAGATAGAGTTCTTCACCTTTTACAATGACATATATTACAGTGGTAGGCGATTATATCAATGCAATGAAGACTACTTTTTTATTTTAGTTTTGATTGTTAACAAGCTTGTGTCGAACTATAAGTTTACAAGTAATCAAACAGAAGCTTTCAATTGTCAGGTTCTCTTGACTTCTGTGTTTATGTGTATCCATGCTGTTAAACAGGTTAATATAAATCAAATTTAAAATCGAAAGTCGTCTTTATTGTTTTTATATAATCTCCTGCAAATGTAGGATAGCTTTGGACTAGTTTTGTTGTAAACCATAAATGTGTTTGTAAATAATTGGCCCTTTGTTGCTGAACAGGACATGGTGACACACATTGTTTACAAAATGATATTTGTTTTCTGTAGAATGTAAACAAAACAAGTTCTGTATAACCTCGAGAAAGCGTACTAACTATTACTTTTAACCTAACAATGGAAAGTCTGATATTTATCATCTTAACAAGTCGTAATTCTGCATTTCACGAATATTTATTTATTTGTTTTTTAGATTTCTAAGTCCACAAGACATTGATCAAGTAAAGATATTATGCCGGAGCTGGTTTCCAATAGACTACCCAGATACCTGGTATCAGGAGATTACATCCAACCCTAGGTTCTACTCCCTTGCTGCTACCCTACAGGTTTAATAAATAAATATATATTAGTTCATGGTAGACATTAATACGGGTAAGGTCACCTGATTAACTGTCAATCAATTCCTGGTCTTTCTGATTATGACTGTATGTAATATAAAAGCAACTTTTCATGAGTTATTGTTTTCGGTGGGGGGTGGGGGTTGAAGAAAATTTTTCGGCCTGGTTTATTAATAAGTTGATATTGCAGGGACGAATGATAGGATTAGTAGTTGCTGAGACCAAAGAGCTGGGACACCTGGCCAAGGAGGACAGGAGTATCCTGGCAACCTGCTTCAAGAAGGGAACTAAAGTGGGATACATCCTTTCTCTTGGTACACACAATCTAGAAACATCATTCTTAGGAATCCGACACAGCGAGGGGGGACCGCACTCCGCACCCGAATATCTTCCTCACCCTCGCACTTTGTTTCCGAACCTGTTTTGTCTTCATGCAAAATGTCTTTACTTTTAGATTTTTAAGTCTTTATGGCATCATCATAATCATAACGTACACATTTAGAATATTAATCATATTTTTTGGTAACGTGTGCATGTGCAAACATTCTTGCTGCCAGGAGCAATTGTTCTCAAGATTTCCTCCTAAACTTCATAATATTTCGTATATACCTGATGATGTTAATCTTCTCTAAAAATGTGTTAGAAAACGTCTTACCCCTCCCTCACACAATTGTTCTTTAAAACAATAAAAGCAAGCAACCTTTTAATTTTGTAATTTGATAAATGTTCAGGTGTATGCGAGGATTTCCGAAAGCAAGGAATAGCAAGCCTTCTCCTAGAGAACCTTATCTCTCATCTCACCTCAGATACAGCATATAACAGTGTTAAAGCTCTTTATCTTCATGTACTCACAACCAACTCACAGGCGATAGCTTTCTACGAGCATAGGTAAATAATTATAATGAGTTATCAATCAATTACTATATTTTATATAATAAAGAATATATAAAGAAGCGGATTACGTCCATTACTTATTCTTAAAAAAGTATAAGCAAGCTTTCATGTCGGAATAATGTTTGTACATTGTGGTCCCCGAAAAAAGTGGATTAAGCAGGTCACATGAAGTCTTTTAAAAGTTCCTTTTGATGTTAACGTATTATTTGTATTTATCCATAGGCATATTCAGGGGGGGGGGCTCAAGAAAAAAAATTAAACACCTCTCCCCCATTTCTGGACAAATTCCTGCAAAAGCCCCTGTATTTATAATTTTAACAACAAAAATAAACGTATTATTATTTAGTTTACGAATAAATGCCTTGAATTATTCAAAGATCAAAGACGACCTTCAAGTCGTCCACTACAATCATGTTTCGTGGGACACTCTGTATCTTCAATATTTTCAGGGGATTTGTGGTACATTCCTTCCTACCGTACTACTACGCGATCAAGGGGAAGCGTAAGGATGGATTCACGTATGTCCTTTATCTCAACGGAGGACATCCAACCTGGGGGGCCCTCGACTACGTTAAAAGCTGCGCGCTACTTCTCTGTCAGCTGTCGCCTATCAGAGCTCTCACATTTTTAGGGCGGAAGCTTAGACTGCTCTGGACTGGAACTGTTCCGAAATTAAGGCGGGTGGCGGAGAGCAGCTCTGCCTTGTTTTCTTGACCGCCCCGGGGAGAGAACCGGTTTTAGTCAATCAGCTGTCAGATATTCTTTATTACAACGTTAAACCTCGTTTACTACTCAACTATAACCTGCATCTTTACTCTAAACTTTACAGGGTGAATCATATATCTTAGAATCTTAGTCATCTCTTTGGAGTTATTCCTTGTGAATGTGGACGCTTTCTTGGTTGTTTTAACAAAAACTGAAACTGTGTCGAGACGTAAAATGTTTGAGAAATAGGCAAAAGAAATGAATGAACGTATAGATAGGGGAAAAATCCAGTACAAAGAAATAATACATATATAAGCATATTCTAATGCCATTCTAGTTATCTACGGTCAGGCATTGCAAGTGTACTGCACTTTCACTGTGACGTAGAAGTATTATCAAAACAAAACAAATCGTCGGAATCTCCCGGGCAGGGTAGTAGGACTGGTCTTGTAAAATCATTGTTTACTTTTTATGACTTTAAGGTCCAAATACATGCAAACCCTATTCTCCCGCCTTAAATACAATCTTTTAGATGGATAAAGCCTTCTAATTAAATTTCCGCCTAGGAATTTGTCGAAAACCTTTTCTTTGAAGAAGGCATTGAAAACCTGATGCACCGAGTGTAGAGTCTACTGAGCCCGTTCTCTCCATAATAATGTTTAAACAGTGGTCGTGTTGTTTACGTACTTTGGGGGACGATAGTTTGGCCGCTAGATGTCTCTCGTAAGAACTATCTATCTATCAGATAAGAATTTTGCGTGAGACACCTAGCGGCCAAACTATCGTCCCCCAGAGTACGTGAACAACACGGACACTGTTTAAACATTATTATGGAGAGAACGGGCTCTGTAGTCACCTTGTACAATGTATAGGATGTCCCAATAAACATGGGAATTAATTGACGAGTGTTAATCGTCTTTGTTTTGCGTGGCATTAGTTACTTGAACACAATTTTTTGGACTATCCCAGTTAAAACAATCAATTCGATAATCGAAAACGACCTTCAAGTCGTCTCTTAATTCCCATGTTTATCGGGACACCCTGTAGCACTGAAGTTCTTACTCATTGATCCAATGATAATTGATTCACCCTGTATCTAGACTCGACTTTGTATATATAGAACCCAGAATTAAATTTACAGAATGAACGTAAAGCAATGTAAAGTAACTTGTTAATTATTATGTGTTCTATTTCAATAAAATGTATTTGTTTGTTAGCACTGTTAGTTACTGGAACAAATGGATATTTCTATAAAAGTTGTTTTCATCATTTTAAAAAGAAACTTGATAAACCATCTAATTATTAAAAAGATTTAATATTTCAATGGTCACGTAACATGTATTTTCAGGTTTTCTCAATATTTTGCCAAGCAGTACAATAAGAAAAAAAATAATATCAGCAATTATTTTTTATTTTTTTTAAACTTGCTTCTTTCCTATTTTTTCCGAAGATTAAATAATTCGAATGTTTATCATATTCCACATACAGGTCGACATATTTTACAGGGTGACCCAGTAAGGATGACACTTCAAAGACCACTATAAATAATTATTCCGTCTTATTATATTTCTGGTTCCTTGTAAAGTGATGTATATTGTATAAACTATTATTATTATGAATTACTATGAGAAGAATATCTTTCAGATTGCCATCAAGTCTCCTTTGTGTGTAACCCTGTACCGTCCTAAGCATTAAAATAAGCATGGACCTAGTTAGATTGCAATATTAATTACGATATGGGTTGAATACTTTTAAAATTCTAGACTAGATGTTCAAATGTAAGCAGAAAATATAAGGACTTTAAGTATTTTACAAGATCTAGAAAATCTAATCACCCTGCACAGTTTTCTCTTTTCATATCATCTATCTACAAAATTTTTTCAAACATAGTCAGAATATATACTGGAACTAAAGTTTATTTTGTATTAAACATATGACAATTAAACAGAACTAGCAGTAAAAAACCCTGGGCGAATAAAATATTCACTTAAAAAATCTATTTAAAGTTTAAAATCAGACTATTTTTTATTGTGATTCCATGAGAAAAGACGGTTTATTTCAAAAAATAAATACTAATCGGCGGATATTTTTTTTTAAATCAAGCATTTAGTTACAACTATAGTTATTCTTCTTCAAACATGTCAAATATAACGTTTACATTTCTATTTCTAGTATTATACAATTGAGAACAATTAATAACAAATAACTTCAATATTTGAAATTCTGAAAGTAAGTTACAACTTCCAACTAAAACGAGAACCAGAAAACTCCGGAATGGAAGACGACTTTCAGACTCCAATTTTGATTTTAAATAGTCTGATGTACACTAAAGACAGCAATTGCGTAGAAAGCGCAGATTATTTTCTTTTATAATTGATTTTAAACTACTAGTAAAACTATTTACTTTAGACAAACTTCAAATACACTTTCAAGACTGCTTTAATGTCCTCTTTCTATGCCACAGGTATCTGGTTTACACTGTAGAAGAGTATGCGAAGTATGAAGCAAGGGGCATATATTTTCCTGACGAAAAGTTTTGGGGGCCGATCCTTTAGGGGGGAGTAGGGGGGTTATTTAAAAAGTAAAAGGGAGAAGAAAAATGTTTTTCATGAAAATATAAACTCCTGCTGGTGAGAAAGACATATCCAGGTAAAGAGGTGTAGTGGAGTAAATAAGTAGAACAGGAAAGGAGTGTCCGGAATCACATTAAACCCTCTCAAAAAGTCCTAAAACTCCGTCAGAGATCTTAAACCTTCAACCTCTTCCTAAAATAAAAATTTAGTTTAAAATTGATTTAGAAAATCAATAAGATATTAAACTTGTCATTTGAACCCTACTCCGGGTAGTTAACCTACCTTGAAGGATCCTCCTGCTCCTCTTGTTGATCCTCACTCTGAAGATCCTAAAGAGTATTATTAAAATTTATTATTAATTATTTAAAAAATATTTGCCTAAACCTAATAATAATCAGCTAGCATTGCCTAAATATAAATATAATTGCTAAACTAAACCAGGTTAATAAATCAATATGGCTGCCAAGGTCTTTTGGTCAAAACTCTCTTGGATAATTTGCAATATATTTAATTGAAAGTGACTCAGAATAAAACTTATGATATAACGACGATGGCGGAAATTGTCGTACCCGTTTGGTAGCATAAAAATCTGCGAATGTTAATCCATACTGATATTTCTACGTCGATAGTCAGATGAAATTGTTATTTCTTACAGCTCTGAAAAATGTAAATGAAGAGCTATATTAGTTAACGAGCCCCGTGTACGAATTTAATGAATTTGAGCCGCGGCTTAAATCCGCCAAAAACCGGTTTCAAATAAGCATCCGCTTAAATCTTGAAAAATTTAATACAATTTTAAGTGAAATCAACCATATTAGCGCGGCGGCTTAAATTTAAGCCGCCGCTCGAATTCTTTAAATTCGGCCTCCGGATCAGATATGGATCAGGAAAGAACGTAACCTAAGCACTGAATGTATTTTCACCTTGAGGAGTCCGAATTGTCCGGTTGTTTTCGCCTTCTCTATCAAACGAATCTAAGAAATCACTATACAATATTATTCGATTAAAATAGTTTACTACTAATAACTAGTGATGTGCCTTTAGTTGGTTCGTTTGTGGGTCATTTTTTGTCCTTGTTTTCTTCTAGGGTCGATGGTCATAGTGTCAGAAGAAAAATGTTTTCTAAATTATTTTTTTTCGAAACATTTACTCTTTTAAAACTATGTAAATTTTCGACTCTGACAGAAGATACATGCTAAAAACGAACCAAAACGATCCTTAAACGGTGAAATAATGAACGTGTTTTAACGATCGTTTTAAAATAGTTTTTTTCCTTTTTTTTAGGATAAGATATTGCAAAGTTTGATAAAAACCAATACAGTTTTGAAATCTTGGCAGTTTATTATTTATTTTTTTTTGTAAAAAACGATTTTAACAACATATCACATAGAATATTTTTAACCCCCTGATCATGTATCATCCGTCAGGGAAATAAATTATGCTAGAAAAGATCCCCCCCTCCAATTTTTTTCCCTCGAATGTTTGCGGATCGTGGAATTTTTGAGCTAAAATTATGAAAATTGGTGAATAAAAACTTGTATTTTAATGTACATTTTAACATTAACACACACACCCCCCCCCCAATCCCATGATTTATAGGGGGGGGGGGGTTAATTTATTAAGTTATGCAATTTTGTCTCCGAAAACTACCTGATTATCTAGATGCTGATTTTGTCTCCTGAGATCTTCAATATCGCTCGTATGGCTCGCGTTCTTCCGACGCATGAAAGCGATATATTCGCTCGCTTTACGTAGTATCTGGGCTCTAGAGCTCTTGTCACCCTACAACAGAACAAAATATTAAATTTATAAATAATTATTCAAAACAAATAAAATTATTTTTAAGAATTATTAAATTGTAAAAACAGTCAGTCATAATAACTCTTTTAGTATGCTATTGCTGAGATATAGAAAAGAAGATTTTTTGTACAGTGTACACAGTGATTACATGGGAGTAAATCACGGTTTCAGGGATTCAAGAGTCCAGCTGTCCACTTCTAACCTGGAGAGTTGGGATAGAATCCTTCAGTCCTGTGAAACTATCTTTGATATGATCACGACGCTTCCTCTCTAAAACAAATAAAACATATAACATAGGACGAAAATAACAAGTAAGAAAGAATATGAAATTTTTTTAACAAAAGAAGAGGAAGAAGTCCATGAAAAAAGTCAAACGTAAGAAAGAATGAACTATGATTGAATTATACAGATCGTTTAAACTTAAATCATAAACCTTACCTCAACAAACGTAAAACCGGTTTCACAACGCATTTATGGGGTTTATGTCTCATTGCAAATCTTCTTTTAACATAACGGATAGAATTAATAGTCAAGGGCGTATACCGGGGGGTAATTTTATTATGGTCGGTTCGTCAAACGAGTACCTATCCACGTTCCACATTCACGAACACACTCTTTTCTAATTCAGTTTAAGAATGTTTTAAAAGTGTTTTTACTCACCAAGTGCGTTATGATGGGCTCTTTTATCATCCTCTCCTACGCCTCCGCTAAAAATATAGATTTATACAAATTCTAAAATAGCTATTTTTCATTGATAAATTCGACAGATGAAATAGACAATTAAATTGCTTTCTGAATTTAAAAAAATACCCCCATCCCTTTTCGTAGACTGAATTATAAGCAGTTTGATTTACAAATTTAGGTCACGTCATGGAATGATACCCCATAAATATGAGAGGGAGAATGAATTCTAGAAAAACGTTACTTTGAGAAATCTAATCCATTGATATTATCCTCGTCCGACTCAATATCAAGATCTTTATCGTCGTCCGACATCTTAAATTTTCTGAAAATATGAAAAATTATTTCGAGCTCTGGAACCATTTATTCTCGAACTCAGTCACCAGGTTTAGGGAATGCTGATTGGAAGAATTAAGATTTTTGTTTGAGAGTTTCTCCTCGATCTCCTTCAGCCTCACGGAACTACCTGATCAAAGATATTCTTAGAATTATTACAAAAACTGGATCCGGATCCGCGTTATTATGTGATGGATCCAGGATCAGGATCCGCATTAAAATGGAATGGATCCAAAGCACTCGTTTAATTCACAACATTTTGAATGATTGAATTTAATTGATCAGCATTGTTGTTTTCAGAACCACAATTTATAAATTACCTAAATCTGTGAACTCTGAAGCTTTCTTTTCTCCGTCTTCATAACCAGGAGTTTTGAAGTCTATCTTGCTTAGATCAAGTCCTGGGTTCAGGTTGGATATCTCTGATATTTTCTCATCCAAATATTTCTGATCCTGTCCCACGCAATAGTGCTTGGATAGGAGGAGACAGAGGTAGGACTTCTCCGGGTTTTCCTCGAGATAGATTTGCGCGAGTTTATTCCAGTATCTTGATAGGTTTGGATTCAGGGTTAAAATCTGCATAAGACTTCTTTTGTACTCACTAAACAAGGAAATAATCCATATTTTATCTTAAAATTTTGAAATGTGATCTAAAGAAATGAGTAGTTAATGACCGTAGGCTAAAATATATGATTTTCCCTGGCTCTTTCGGTCAATCCCAGTTTACTCTTTTCCAAAACATCAAGTTTAAGTGAAAGAGCAACTATTCTGAAATCATCGTGATCCGGAGTCGAGTTCAAGATTTGATCTGCTTTCTCCAGAGCTAAACCGTACTCACCTTCAGTTCAACTCAATACTTAGAGAAGTGATTTTTCTTAAATCCAGTAATCTGGTAAAGATAAAAAACTCCAATGGTTCTAATCATTTTTAATTTAAAGATGATATTGTAGAGAGTAAATATATATATTTTATTAGCAATTTTAAATTGATAAATTCAAGTCAGTCCTCTTTTTGTTTCAATGGGTAAATATTTTTGAGTAAAAATTGCCTTTTAAGTTTTTAGAAAACAATTAAATCCCAAATCAAGAAATAACTAAAAATTAATATAAACCCCCCTGTTTAAAGAGGTTTTATCAAATTGATACCAATAAATTAAAAAATATAAATCTTAAGATAGGATTTGATAAGAACGCAAGGTTCAAAGTTCGTGTGGAGTATGCCGGAGAAGCGGGAGAACAAAGAAAATCTCGAATGAATATTTAGTAAACACATGTTTAATGTTGATATTGGGGGTATAACCTATATATTTATATATTTGTTTTAAAACTGGATTTTAAATAAGTAAATATTAGATCAAGTTACATAGATCTGGTAAAAGGAACTGTTAAGTAATTTTAAGTGATCCTTCATCTGAAGAGGAGCATGTCTGGTTCACAATGGAACCCTTAAAACCTTAATCTGATAAATAATGTGGAAAATGAAGCTGTTTTTTTGGCTTAAATGTATTGAACTCTGATAATTTCTCTTTTGTTTCTGAAGCAAGAAATGCGCAAGTCACTCTTTCAAAGCAACCATTCAAATGAAAATAATAATTTTTTCAAGAACAAATACATGGATATATAATTCATTCTTGATCAGACCAGCTTTAAAGAGTGCCATTGTAAATCGATCATGCCACAATGGAGGGTCACTTGAAATTACGTTTACAGTCCCTTTAAGTAATTCTAAAAATTCAAGTATATGCATACACTGGGGACCACATGTAAGCCCAGTCCAAATATAAACAGTAACTAAGCAGAAAACTAGACCAGCCTTGAAATACATATAAAGAACTTTAATATAACTCAATATCTTTTCAAGACAACAAAGAAACATCCAGGATAAAAACTAGAGTTTTGTTTTCCATGATTTGCCAATTTTTCTGGAGTTGAATTCATTGTCAATTTAGGAAAGATATATTGGAGAAACTGTTCATTTCCGGATAAATATCATTCCACATCTATAGGACAAATAAAGAAATAGATTAAACAGATTAACCGCGCAATACAATGTTTAGGAATATAAGTTACCGCGCAGATTTTAAGAAGAAGAAATTTGTTTCCAGTTTTTTCTTTTCATACATTATAATTGATTTTAAACTACTAGTAAAACTATTTACTTTAGACAAACTTCAAATACACTTTCAAGACTGCTTTAATGTCATCTTTCTATGCCACAGGTATCTGGTTTACACTGTAGAAGAGTATGCGAAGTATGAAGCAAGGGGCATATATTTTCCTGACGAAAAGTTTTGGGGGCCGATCCTTTAGGGGGGAGTAGGGGGGTTATTTAAAAAGTAAAAGGGAGAAGAAAAATGTTTTTCATGAAAATATAAACTCCTGCTGGTGAGAAAGACATATCCAGGTAAAGAGGTGTAGTGGAGTAAATAAGTAGAACAGGAAAGGAGTGTCCGGAATCACATTAAACCCTCTCAAAAAGTCCTAAAACTCCGTCAGAGATCTTAAACCTTCAACCTCTTCCTAAAATAAAAATTTAGTTTAAAATTGATTTAGAAAATCAATAAGATATTAAACTTGTCATTTGAACCCTACTCCGGGTAGTTAACCTACCTTGAAGGATCCTCCTGCTCCTCTTGTTGATCCTCACTCTGAAGATCCTAAAGAGTATTATTAAAATTTATTATTAATTATTTAAAAAATATTTGCCTAAACCTAATAATAATCAGCTAGCATTGCCTAAATATAAATATAATTGCTAAACTAAACCAGGTTAATAAATCAATATGGCTGCCAAGGTCTTTTGGTCAAAACTCTCTTGGATAATTTGCAATATATTTAATTGAAAGTGACTCAGAATAAAACTTATGATATAACGACGATGGCGGAAATTGTCGTACCCGTTTGGTAGCATAAAAATCTGCGAATGTTAATCCATACTGATATTTCTACGTCGATAGTCAGATGAAATTGTTATTTCTTACAGCTCTGAAAAATGTAAATGAAGAGCTATATTAGTTAACGAGCCCCGTGTACGAATTTAATGAATTTGAGCCGCGGCTTAAATCCGCCAAAAACCGGTTTCAAATAAGCATCCGCTTAAATCTTGAAAAATTTAATACAATTTTAAGTGAAATCAACCATATTAGCGCGGCGGCTTAAATTTAAGCCGCCGCTCGAATTCTTTAAATTCGGCCTCCGGATCAGATATGGATCAGGAAAGAACGTAACCTAAGCACTGAATGTATTTTCACCTTGAGGAGTCCGAATTGTCCGGTTGTTTTCGCCTTCTCTATCAAACGAATCTAAGAAATCACTATACAATATTATTCGATTAAAATAGTTTACTACTAATAACTAGTGATGTGCCTTTAGTTGGTTCGTTTGTGGGTCATTTTTTGTCCTTGTTTTCTTCTAGGGTCGATGGTCATAGTGTCAGAAGAAAAATGTTTTCTAAATTATTTTTTTTCGAAACATTTACTCTTTTAAAACTATGTAAATTTTCGACTCTGACAGAAGATACATGCTAAAAACGAACCAAAACGATCCTTAAACGGTGAAATAATGAACGTGTTTTAACGATCGTTTTAAAATAGTTTTTTTCCTTTTTTTTAGGATAAGATATTGCAAAGTTTGATAAAAACCAATACAGTTTTGAAATCTTGGCAGTTTATTATTTATTTTTTTTTGTAAAAAACGATTTTAACAACATATCACATAGAATATTTTTAACCCCCTGATCATGTATCATCCGTCAGGGAAATAAATTATGCTAGAAAAGATCCCCCCCTCCAATTTTTTTCCCTCGAATGTTTGCGGATCGTGGAATTTTTGAGCTAAAATTATGAAAATTGGTGAATAAAAACTTGTATTTTAATGTACATTTTAACATTAACACACCCCCCACTATAAATAATTATTCCGTCTTATTATATTTCTGGTTCCTTGTAAAGTGATGTATATCCCCCCTTCCGCATAAGAACCTCAAGAATAAAGAAAATATATAACTATTTCTTTCCTTCACCTTTTGTTATTTAACTTTCCTTCTTATTTCTTTCCTTGCACTTTTCAATACTATATTTCCTCCTGTCGATTTCTTCTGTTATCTTTCCGTGTTTTTTTGGGGTATTTTCTCTTTGTATTTTTTTCTTTCTCTATTTTATCATATTATCTAACATTTTTATTTCATTTTCGAATTTTGTTACTTTTTTCCGTTTTCCTGGCGTATTCTACCATTATCTGCGAATATACTCTTTTTCTCTTTCTTTATTCTTCCTATTCTTCGTGCATTATATTTTAAAATTTGATTTTTCATTTTGTTGATTTATCCCCCCACCCCCTTCTCATAAACCCTCGGTGAGAAAGAAGAGAATAAGGACTAGATACTGTACTCTTCGTAATAAAAAAACAGACTGGACAAAAATGTTAATAAATGTCATAAGAAGGAAAATGCTTAAAGATTCAAACCAAGAAAGAGGTTTATCATTTGTATTGAGAACTGGACCTAGAGATAAGCATGTTCTGGAAATTGACTCCGCAAGATCCCTTTTCAAAAACGAACTTTTAATATCCTGTCTCATATATAAATCAGAGTATAGGAGTTTTGCGTCTAAAAACTGTCCTTGTAAATAAAGAAGATCTGCTCTGCACTTTATACCGTTAATATCATTATCAAAATCAAGTTGAGAAGAGCAGGTTTTAGGACGGTATTTATCACGTAGTATAGAATTCTTAGATACTTTCTCAGAGGTTTCATCGGAATCTGAGAAGGATTCGATATTGTCTAGAAACATAATGTTCTGAAATCAAATAAATGCTATAAACTACAAAAATTAAGTTATTATACCTTTATTCTTTTTAAAACGCTCAAAAAGTACAGAAATTACAAAATATTGATTATCATAAATTATTAAATAATTGTGTAAGTATATGTATTTTAGACCAGTGGATAGGAAGCAGAGCTGGCAACTCCGCACATGTTATTCTCGTTTCTGGCAATCTTAACATATCCCTGATCTCCCCAGGTCTCTCCCCAGCTGTTCTTAACCAACCAGTAGGACTCTCCGCTCTTGGCATCAACTCCGTATCCAATTGCTAGAACTCCGTGATCCAGATTCTCCGGGCTGCATTCTTCTTCTCTATAAACTCCGTGACTGTAGAACTGGAAGGACTCGTGGCTGGCATCGATGGCAACACTGCAGGGTCCCTGGGTGGCAAGAGCAGTTTTCAGAGCGTTTTCATCTCCGGGAGTAACGTCAACGAAACCAATATCTGTTGCTCCTTTGTTCTTGGCGCTGTATCTGCACTTGTCATCCTCTCCTTCATAAGGATAGGATTCCTCTGTATCAATACCTCCGTTATCCTTGATGTACTGGAACGCATTGTCCATGAGTCCTCCATTACAACCCTGGTTACCGTAGGAAGTGCTGCAATCAATAAGGTTCTGCTCGCTCAGGCTTACAAGCTTTCCAGTCTTACGGAAATTCATTGCCTCGAGAGCTCCAGTAGTAGAGAAGGACCAACAGGATCCACACTGACCTTGGTTCTTTACTGGAGTAACAGCTCCATGGGTTCTCCAATCTACATTTTTTGGTACAGCGGTCATATGAGCTGGAGCTAGGAAGGTTGCTCCGAGTGGTCTGGAACTGTTTGTTCTTGTCAGTCTCTTGTTGAACCCGTTCATCTTGGAGACAAACTCGTGATGGAGCATATCTCCGTACTCGTTCATCTTGAGATGGTAGGAGTGATGACCTCTGGTTGCTCTCCGGTTATGCTTCTCCACCTTGGCTTTGTTCTCCATGTAGATCTTCATCCTAAACTTCTCCTCCGTCGGAGATTCATAAGATTTCTCGTGAGTTAGCTTCCATGTTTCCCATTCCTCTACTACAAGTTCAAAGAAGGAAATAGCTTTGACCGTAGATACGGCGAGAAGAAAGAAAAGAACTCGCATCCTGCTTCTCCTGTGTTCCAGGATAGACTGATGCTTTATAGGGAACTTATTGAGCAGATGCGGACCAAAATGAAAGCATATGCTCCCTAAGCTTGGGTTTTAAATGCGCAGTTTCTTTGTTTAATAACAGTGTCAGCTTTCTCCGCGCTCCCCCCGCCGCCGCTCAGTGGGATCAAAAGGAGAGATCAGGGGGGTCAAGAAGTACATATGTGTTTTAATGCTTTCATTCTTTACTCCAACTTAACTATTGTCCTAATTATCACAATGAACCTTGTAAAGCCATTACGCGAAAATTTGCCAAAGCAATTGAACAAAATAATGGTGAACTTCTAAATTAAAAATCTTTATATTCAGCATTTTTAAAAATTTGTTTCACGCGATCATTGCCACTTCCATATAGATTGATAAAAATTCATTTCTATACGTCTTAAATGCCATTTCCATTATAATAATATTTTTATTCTTTAGGCCAAAAAATTATTTCACGTATTTTTCTCGTTCTCTGCTTAAAGTTGACTGAGTTGAGAAAAAAATGTAAACCTATAATTTTAATTTTTTTTATTTTATTTTTTATTCAATATTTCATATTTATTTCTTGAAAATAACGTTAGAAAAAAGTTGCACGCGTCGAAAAAAAATTATTTGGGATTCTTGAGCTTTTGCAAAATAAACATTATCTGTTAGATTAGATTAATTGTTATAAATAAATAAAATATACACCCAGAATACGCTCGTCAACGATTTGAATAGATTTCAAAAATCTTATTAATTGTTATTTTTTTATAATGTAACAGTTTAAACTTTTGACATGTCTCCGAACTTTAAGGGGTTTTCTTGTTTTCTGAACTCTGTACAAAGTACATTTTGTTGTTATTTACAAATAAGAAAAATAGTTCCAATAATATTTTTCATTTTTGACAAGTACAGCAAACCGCTATGGTTAATATTCTTGATAAGAAGCTATAAAATCTAACAAGTTAAATCAAATAAGGCGAATTTTGATTTAAAAATAAATATTTGACATTTCCAAGTTCATTTAGCGGAGTAATATTAGATTAAAGAGTATATTTCAGCTGTATTGAAGGTTGCACTGTATAACAAGAATGAATTGCTCTCAGACTGAAATCTTACAAGTGTGAATCTAACAGTTTAGCATCAAAATGGGGCTAATTTTAGCCAAGATTTGGAGTCTCTTTGGAAACGAAGGTAATTGCATGTTTAATATTTATTTTGGCGAAGAACTTAAAGGAAAATTTAGTTTCAAAACAAAAACTGAAATTCTACCATACTGTCCTTAAATTTATAAAATGTTATTCTGGAACAATATACATTTTATTATGTGGGATCTAGGAGGACAAGAATCCCTCAGGACATCTTGGAATACTTACTACAGTAACACAGAGGTAACTTTTAAAGGACTGTATGCGTAATTTCAAGTGACCTTCCATTCAAAGAAGTCCAGTTCAGATTTACAACAATACCCTCACCCCGAACTAACCAGAGAGAGAAGCATTCGGTTTCTTCTATTTGAAATCAAACGTGTTTTCGTCTATATTTCTACAATCTTTAAAATTACGGATTTGTTTATTTTATACTTTTTCATTCAAAATGTACATGCCAACAAAAAATTATTTAAGAATAAAGGCTATAAAATTATGTATAAGGGGTCCAATTGTGATCGAAAGTCACAGCTTTCTGAAATACTGACAGAACCGTTAAATCCACGTGCCCTTTAAACCTTCGGCAGATCAAAAACGATAGTGGTATTTATATAGACAGAAAATCGATTTAAAAAGTCATTTTAATAATTAAATGCATCCATAATTCTGCAATGGGCTTCTCTAAATGGAAGGTTACTTGAAATTACAGTAACACAGAGGTAACTTGAATACTTACCACTGTAACACAGAGGTAGCTTTAATACTTAATACAGTAACAGAGAGGTAACTTGAATACTTACTACCGTAACATAGAGGTAACTTAAGCTACTAACGATATTACAAAAATTTTATTTGGAATACTTAACAAGACTTAGTTCTGTCACAGAAAATATAGTTTTGTTAGCAATGTTAAACAATTTCTGTTATATAGTCTATAATTTGTTTCTAATAATATAGAGACACTGTTTCCAGAAGCCATAACAAAAACTAAATTCGAATGTAAACTTCAAAAGTTCTCATAAACATCAAAATTATATTTATTTGTAAATCTTTAGAATTCGTTTTGACCAGATCTTAGGATCCGGATTGCAACATTTTATGTACCTTGATCTGAAGTCGCAAAATTATTCACCTCCACGGCTCCTGATCCATGGGACAAAAGAGCAACTGAAATGCTCAAAAAAACCTGTTTGTTCTCAAAGATGAAAGTTGAATTGATCCTTAGTATATACTGTTTTTGACGTAATTTCAGATTTTTTTCTAGTTTATAATCATGGTCGTGGACAGCACGGACAGGGAGCGCTTGACCATCAGCAAAGAGGAGCTCCACAAGATGCTGGAGAGTGACGAGCTGTGTAAAGCAGCTGTTCTTGTCTTTGCTAACAAGCAGGTTAGAAAGTTAAAAGTTGCTCCTAGTTTATCATGTGTTCTCGCCTGAAGCTTTTAAAGCAAAATTAATGTTTATTCTGTAGTTGATAATTAATAAAAAGAGGAACTTTATGGGGAAGAAGTATTGGGGAAATATTTGAACGACAAAGTCCCAAAAGGGGCTCTTAAGCGTGATTTCAAGTGACCCTCCGGGCAAAGATGACAATGCCTGATTCACAATTTTACCCTTGAAAGAGCCCTTTATCTAATCAGTGATGTGGAAGATATTAATATTGTCTTTTAATAGCTTAAAATATGTTTAAATGTGATTCCTATATGTTTTCCTGTAGAAGAAATGTCACTTTTGTAGAGAAACCACAATTGAAAATAATTATTTTTCAAAATTATAAACATTAATATATTATTAAAACTTGTTAGTTAGTATTAACATTTTGGACAAATTTACACCCTTACATAATTTTCTACTCCTAATGGCAAAAATTCTCAGTACGGATCATAAATTAATTATTCTAATTTATTTTAATCTGGAAATCATCGCGTGGAATTAATTACAATTTGAATCTTTTTCCTTGTTAGTTTTTTCATTTAGTTAAGATTTTTCTAATTCATAAAAATCATAAAAATCATCTCATAAAATGTTCCTTGTCTATTTATATTAAGTTATTTCATGTTTAAGCTAAATTTTAATTGATACTGAAAATCGAGTTATTTATGTGTTTAAATGAATGTATGTATCTAGGATGTAGCTAATGTATGTCTGTAGCTATGTATATATAAAAATGTATGTATCTAGGATGTAGCTGGATGTATGTCTGTAGTTATGTATATATAATAATGTATGTATCTAGGATGTAGCTAATGTATGTCTGTAGCTATGTATATATAATAATGTATGTATCTAGGATGTAGCTAGATGTATGTCTGTAGCTATGTATATATAAAAATGTATGTATCTAGGATGTAGCTAATGTATGTCTGTAGCTATGTATATATAAAAATGTATGTATCTAGGATGTAGCTGGATGTATGTCTGTACCTATGTATATATAATAATGTATATATCTAGGATGTAGCTGGATGTATGTCTGTAGCTATGTATATATAAAAATGTATGTATCTAGGATGTAGCTGGATGTATGTCTGTACCTATGTATATATAATAATGTATGTATCTAGGATGTAGCTAATGTATGTCTGTAGCTATGTATATATAAAAATGTATGTATCTAGGATGTAGCTGGATGTATGTCTGTACCTATGTATATATAATAATGTATGTATCTAGGATGTAGCTAGATGTATGTCTGTAGCTATGTATATATAAAAATGTATGTATCTAGGATGTAGCTGGATGTATGTCTGTGGCTATGTATATATAAAAATGTATGTATCTAGGATGTAGCTGGATGTATGTCTGTAGCTATGTATATATAAAAATGTATGTATCTAGGATGTAGCTGGATGTATGTCTGTACCTATGTATATATAATAATGTATGTATCTAGGATGTAGCTAGATGTATGTCTGTACCTATGTATATATAAAAATGTATGTATCTAGGATGTAGCTGGATGTATGTCTGCTGCTGAGATATCTCGTCAACTCAATCTACAGAATATCAGAAAGCATAAATGGCAGATACAGTCCTGTTGTGGACTAACAGGAGAAGGGTGAGGTTTAACACTCGGATCAAACCATAATTTTCTAATTCCTATATCTTTCCAACCCTATTTCTAGGACCTTTGATATTTCAAACTCTAACCTTTGTTAGATCAAATATCAAATATTTACACCATCAGATTAAAGAGATATGATGTAGGGACTAAGAAATTTCAGTTTGATGCAAGTGTATATTTTCTTCAATAAAAACTTGCAAAATCTATCGATTAGATTTCGAATTAAAGGAAAATTTAACAGTTATGATGACCAATAATATATCTGAAAAAATGTATACGGCAAAATTGCTACTGTTACAAACCACACAATTTTAATGAATTTTCGGATTAAAAGACTTTCAAATAAAGACTAATTTCAATCCACTCTACTGTCTATGACTGTGTATAGAAGTTAAAACTAACATCTACTTTTTTACTTTACAGAGGTTTGGTTTATCACCATCACCGAATTTTAAGTGTAAAAATATATTTATTTATTTTCAGATTATATCAAGGACTGGAGTGGATTGCAAACAATATTAAATCTCGGTGATACAAACAATTCAATACTTATGGTGATACAACCAGCTGTAGGGTTAGTGATACAACCAATCTAAACTGTAGGGTTGGGATACAACCAATCTAAACTATGAGTTGGGATACAGCCAATCTTAACTATAGGGTTGGGATACAACCAATCTAAACTATGAGTTGGGATACAGCCAATCTTAACTATAGGGTTGGGATACAACCAATCCAAACTATGAGTTGGGATACAACCAATCTTAACTATAGGGTTGGGATACAACCAATCTAAACTATGAATTGGGATACAACCAATCTTAACTATAGGGTTGGGATACAACCAATCTAAACTGTAGGGTTGGGATACAACCAACCTTCCAAATGTATCCTTTCTATGGATACTTGGATGATATGAAACCAACCTGTGAAAAGAGAAGTTAATCCTCTTAGCCTAAACTTAATAAAGTAATCATAACCAAGAATATTTATGTTTCAAGACAATCAGATTTTCCAATGTTTAAACATTTATTCCTAGTTGCCAAATTATCCGTCAATCTTCTGAACTGAAAAAAGTACCTTCACACCAATTCTTTAATTTACATATTTTGTTCCAAAACTGTACAGTGTACACTTTACACTATACAGTCAAACTGAATTTTCTTGCAGTAAATAGCAGTATAAAAAATTACAAATTAAATTGGAAAATATTGTTGATTTTTTAAGTGACATTTTTTTAAGTTCTTGAAAGAATATCTCTAGGTACATTTTACTGTTTACTTATTTCGTTAATTGTAATAAAAAATTCCAAAACATAAAATGTTAAGCTGTAATAACGTTTAGTTACACAGTCACAATATACCATATCTTTTTAATCTTCAACCTTAGAAAACTGTTGTTTTAAAAATCTTTTATCTACAATACTAACAATTTATACCTTGGTTCAAAATTTTCCAGTTCTGCATTTAAAAACTTTTCTATATTTATAAAAAAAATGAAAAGGGAGTTGTTAGTCTAGCATAAAGCATCTAGCTTAAAGGGACTGTAAGCGTAATTTCAAGTGACTCTCCATGCAAAGATGGCAATGTCCGATTTCCTACGGTACACTTGAATTCTTCATTTGATCAAAAATGTGGAAGATACCGTCGTTTCTCTCACTTGATAAGTATTTATTTCTGTGAGTTTCTGATATCTAGTTCATACTTGATCAGACAAAGCTTTTAAGGGTAAAGTTGTAAATCGAATATTGCCATCTTTGCATGGAGGACCAATTGAAATTGTGCTTACTGTCCCTTTAAGTGCTAGTTAAAATCATATCTGCCATGTTTAATTGAAAGATTATAATTATTAATGTTCATTGTACATGGAAACATTCATTCTGCTCATTATATGAAATTGCTCGTGTATCAGTATCCGAAGTTAATATTATTTATTTCTTATTTCTGTTACAGTATAAAGAGAATTTGTTCTTGTCAATTTCTGATAGTTTTTTTATTGACTTTGTGTACTATTTAAATATCAAATTTTGTAAACATAACTGTTCATTTTTGGACATTTTTGGGTGCGTGACAGGGCATTACGAGGTGTTAAGTGGAATAGCGCTTACCCTTGATTTACATTTTACCGTCCCAAGAAGTTGTTCATATTTTCATAATGATTTAGTGCTCTAGCGACCATCAGATTTTATATTCAGCAAATTTTTCTCGTATATTTTCTAATTTTAACTTAACGAAGTGATACTTCTCAATACAATTAATGTAGAATAAATGTAGAAAAAATTCATAGTTTTATTTTCCTAATTTGTAGAGCTATAATGTATGTATGAATGTTACACGTCTTCAATTCACTACTGCAGTTTGACTAACTTGACATTTAGGGTGCTTCGCGCCTCTTTTCTAGTAACAATTATAGCTTTTAGCTGATGCAACAGCCCAGTGGGTTTCATTGGTTTTTTGGGCTTTTCCAGTTGAAAGTAGTTAAAACCTTCTAAAATTCATACTAATTCATAATAACAAAGACTATTTAAACGATAGGGGAACTTAATAGTTATAAAAAATAATATTGTTGTGATAATAGGCTATAATTAATCATAAATGAATACTCTTCAAATACAATAATATCACCTCCCTTCTTCATAAGGGGAATACTGCAATTTTTTAATATTATAGTTCTTGAAATTTCAGACTTAATTCTATTTTCTCACTTGGATACATATTTCTGTTTGGGGGTGGACTTGGATTAATCGGTAGATATGTATATGCTTAAGAAGGAAGACCACTGTTAAATACAGAAAAACTTCAGCTCATTCACAAACAAAAATGACGAAATAATTTTATATCCTTATTCTATCGCAAAATTTTTGAAAAATCTGATGTAGTTCTTGGGTTTTTCAATATCTTTAATACTTAAAAAAACAAGCACTGCAGATGATCGATTGCTTCAAAAGTTGTCAACAATTGGATTTGTCTGGTCTAAAATCCGAAACCGTCTTGAAGTTCCGAGTGACAAGTTTGACTACTTCTATTAATTAAATATTTTTTCAGATAACCCATTATTCGTTCAAGTCTTATGAAATGAATAAATGTGGCAGTTTTAGTTCTGTAAACTCCCTAAAAATCAATACAGTCGCTAGTAGTCCTTTTTTCTTGAAGAGTTTATTATAACAAGAGGGAAGAAAAGGTAATAAATAGAAAAATTCTAATTAAACCCAAAAAAGCCCACTTACAGGTGGGTTTTTTTAAATGGGGTTCATTGGTTTTTTTGGGCTGGTTTTTTTTATGCCAACCCTGAAATTGGGGCATTTTATAAAATAATAAAAGTCGACATTTTTTCCAAGCAACATTTTTCAGTTATGATTTTCAGGGACAAGTTCTTGTATACGCCCCTAAATTGTCCGGTACAAATATATTTAGCATTATAAAGAGTTTTATCTCTATTGTTTCATATATGAGCGCCATGGTAGTTACTCTCAAGAATGTCGTCTTTGATAATCCATTTATTTCGATTTAGAAATATATTATAATTTTTACTATAAATATTTGAAGAGATTTAAATCCAATGTAAATTAAATTCCTTAAAACTTGAAAAAATTTGATCAGGAGATTAGGAGGTCTGCATTTGATCAGGAGATTAAGAAGATCGATTTTATTTGATCTGAGCTGAAAACTTAAGATTGTGATATCCTTAATCCCAATTGGTTAATTAATCTTGAGATTAATAATAAAAGAAGAACAAGCATTATTTAATCTTGAGATTAAGAAAAAGAGTGGATCAAGCATTAATCCCGATATCCACCATTCAAAATTTCCCAGCTCAGAAGATATATTTTATCGGGAGATTTAAAACTCTGTATTGATTAGGAGATTAGGAGGCCTGTATTTGATCAGGAGATGAAGAAGACTTGTATTTGATCAGGAGATTAAAAGGTATGTATTTGATCAAGGGATTATAAGGTCTACATTTGATTAGGATATTTTAAGGTCTGTATTTGATCAGGATATTAAAAGGTCTATATTTGGTCACAAGATTATAAGGTCTGTATAACTAGGAGGTCTATATTTGATCAGGAGGTTAGAAGGTCTATATTTGATCAGGAGATTAGGAGGTCCAAATTTGATCAGGAGATTAGAAGGTCTATATTTGATCAGGAGATTAGGAGGTCTAAATTTGATCAGGAGATTAGAAGGTCTATATTTGATCAGGAGATTAGAAGGTCTATATTTGATCAGACGAATAGAAGGTCTATACTTCATCAGGAGATTAAAGGTTTTCATTTATTTAGGAGATCAAAAGGTCCGTATTTGATTAGCGGATTAAAAAGTCCGTAATTCATCAGAAGATTAAAAAGTCTGTATTTGTTTAGGAGATCAAAAGGTCCGTATTTTATTAGCGGATTAAAAAGTCCGTAATTCATCAGAAGATTAAAAATTCTGTATTTGTTCAGGAGATTAAAAAGTCTGTACTTCATCAGGAGATTAAAAAGTCTGTATTTGATCAGAAGATAAAAAAGTCTGAATTTGTTCAGGAGATTAAAAAGTCTGTATTTCATCAGGAGATTAAAAAGTCTGTATTTCATCTGGAGATTAAAAAGTCTGTATTTGTTCAGGAGATGGCTTAAAGCTAAACGAGATCATATACTTCTTGTTCTTCTCCAGTTGATCAGTTGGAACCTGAACACAAAATTTCATATTCATTTTTAAATCTTTTTTTCATAAAAGATATTTGATCAAGGTTAGGTTTACCTTTATATTTTGCATCTTGTCTCCATTTTTTATTCTTAGAGTGAGAGGGAGAGAGGGAGATATTTCTCGAAGCAAAGTTTTCCTCGTCTCCGAGTTTATAATTCGATTCCTGCTCATCCGTCCTCTCCTAAACATAGTTTCAGGATAGATTTGTTTATCTTTCGAACATCTAAATGTAATTGTGTTCAGATATATATGATAAGTGAAGTGAAATGCAAAGTCTACAAAGATTTCCAGAAAGGGGCGTACGAGAGCATTTGTGGAGGGGGGGGGGGGCACAAAAAATGTTCGTGCCCTCCCTTGGCAACATTTTTTAACTATGTAAACTATTTGATCATATACACACTTCCATATTACAAGTGTTAATAAATTATTTATGTAATTTTCTTAAGTGGACTCAAAATTCCAGCTTCCATGTTATAGAAATATTTACCTTTCTATTGAGATAAGGAGGGACTTTATTTCCACTGGAGGGGTTTGAAAAAATGCTTTTTAAAATTTAAAGCTTTACGCAGGGTGATTTACATTCCACTGGAGGGATTCAGTTATCCTTCCTAGGGTTTATAATTCCACTGGAGGGATTCAGATATCCTTACTAGGGGTTTTTAATTCCATTGTAATTGTAATCCCTACAGTGGAATTATAAACCCCTAGGAAGGATAACTGAATCCTTCCAGTGGAATTATAAACCACCAGAAAGGATATCTGAATCCCTCCAGTGGAATTTTAACTCCTAGTAAAGATATGTGAATCCCTCCAGTGGAATGTAAATCACCCTGCGTAAAGTTTTAAATTGAAAAAGCATTTTCACAAACCCCTCCAGTGGTCTCCAGTGGTCTCCAGTGAAGTCAAAATCTTACTACGAACTTCCGTGACTCCCTTATCTGATCACCCTGTAATACCAGACCCCAGGGTATACTTGTGCATTTAAGAAATTTTAGGAAAATAAGTGTTTCAGCAAGCTAAGCAAAATATGTGTGTTCAGAAAAATAAAGAATGTTTATCTTTTATAGCATAGTTAAGTATACATCTGATGGTCTGTTACTGTATAGAGAAAGGAAAATTTAGCTTCATCCATGTTTACAGAAAGGTAAAGTATGCAAAGTCTGTATACCTTTGTTTAAAGCAAGGTAAAGTTTGTATACCTGTACTTATAGCAAGGGAAAGTCTGTATACCTATTATCTATGTTTATAGCAAAGTGAAGTCTGAATACATGTTTTTAGAGCAATGTAAAGTCTATTTACCTATTTCAAGGTAAAGTCTGTATACCTGTGTTTAGAGCAAGGTAAAGTCTGTTTAACTGTGTTTATAGCAAGGTAAAGTCTGTATACCTGTGTTTAGGGCAAGCACCTGTTTTTAGAGCAAGGTAAAGTCTGAGTACCTGTGTTTAGAGTAAGGAAAAGTCTGTATACCTGTGTTTAAAGCAAGGTAAAGTCTTTATACTGTGTTTAGAGCAAGGTAAAGTATACCTGTGTTCAGAGCAATGTAAAGTATACCGTTCAGAGCAATGTAAAGTTTACCTGTGTTTAGAGCAAGGTATCCCTGTACACCTGTTTTTAGAGCAAGATAAAGTCTGTTTACCTGTGTTTAGAGTAAGGTAAAGTCTGTATACCTGTGTTTAGAGCAAGGTAAAGTCTGTTTACCTGCGTTCAGAGCAAGGTAAAGTATACCTGTGTTTAGAGCAAGGAAAACATACCTGTGTTTAGAGCAAGGTATCCCTGTGTTTAGAGCAAGTTATCCCTGTACACCTGTTTTTAGAGCAAGATAAAGTCTGTTTACCTGTGTTTAGAGTAAAGTAAAGTCTGTATACCTGTGTTTAGAGCAAGGTAAAGTCTGTTTACCTGCGTTCAGAGCAACGTAAAATATACCTGTGTTCAGAGAAAGGTAAAGTATACCTGTGTTTAGAGCAAGGTAAAGTCTGTTTACCTGCGTTTAGAGCAAGGTAAAGTATACCTATGTTTAGAGCAAGGTAAAGTATACCTGTGTTTAGAGCAAGGTAAAGTATACCTGTGTTTAGAGCAAGGTAAAGCATACCTGTGTTTAGATCAAGGTAAAGCATACCTGTGTTTAGAGCAAGGTAAACTATACCTGTGTTAAGAGCAAGGTAAAGTATACCTGTGTTTAGAGCAAGGTAAAGTATACCTGGGTTTAGAGCAAGGTAAAGTATACCTGTGTTTAGAGCAAGGTAAAGTATACCTGTGTTTAGAGCAAGGTATCCCTGTGTAAGCATGAGCTGCGTGGTGGCAGCGATGAGATGAGTTTGTGCACATACTTGGATCACTACTACTCTGATCATCTCTATGCATCAACAGAAATTTCAATCATTATAATTTGACAAATTCTCAATAACATTTTTATAAATACTTTGCTGATACTGAACGGAAAATAGAGAAGTATTTTCTTTAGGTTTCGGTTGCAAAAATATTAGGTGTGGGTTTTAATCAATTGTGATCAACCGATCATTTCATATGTTAGAAAAAAGTGAATTGTAAATTTTTAAACAACATTTGTTCTGCAGTCAGAACTTTTGTGTTGTGACTCTAGGGATCAACCAATGAACTCCATCTTCTGCAAATTTATTTAATTTAGTTCCTTTATTATATCCCGTGGTGGTCAGGGACAACTTTAATAAAGGGATCAAGCATTTATCCTCAAATTTAAAAGATCCCAGATTGGATATCAAGATCATGCGTTCAAGACTGAAGATTCACTGAACAAAAGTTTAACCTTTCAAAGAAGCAGTTCACCCCTATGTATATCCATCGATATCATTGTTATGTATTTACAAAAGATTGACGATCAAAGTTTTGAAATACTTACTTGACATGTGACGTTTGTTGATGGCACCCTATTCCTCTCTCCTGATATTGAAAATGTTGAATCATTAAAATTTTTGTATTAAACAATTGTTTGAATCTACTAATTATTTAATAAAACAAACACAAACCTGAAAAATCCCCGCCATCTTGTTTCCTTCTCCAAACCGGTTTACGGCAGCTATTTTATATCCTGACATGTACTTGGACTGCGCCGACTGGAACTGATACAAGGACTGTGAACTCCGGTTGAAGTTCTGAGATTCCATGTTTGTACTTGAGTTATGAGATCTTCCCTCCCTTTTCTCCTGAACCCTCTCTAGCTCCTTGTATAGGTAAGACTCGAACTCCTGAATCAAAATTTAGAACACTTCATGTCATTTTTTTTAGAATAGGATGTGTCAAGATTTTAAGTTTGCAGTTGCAATTAAGCTTGCAATGAGCAGATTTTTTTTTTGATTTTTAAATTGTTTTAATTATTATTTTTCAATAGCAGTTATATCTATCATTCTGTGCACAATGTACACTGTTCACTGTGCCACTGTCAAAAGTTTATTATCATAAATTTCAAATTTCAAATGTAAATTATTAAATTTTAAGATATATCTACACGTTTATAAAACAAAAAGTAAATTTAAAAACTCTTGAAATAAAAGACGTCTTTTGCCTGATTTATGAATACCTTGTATGAGAATCCTCCCTTGTATTTAGATCTATCAAAGAATTTATTAATCGTTGCATCATATTTCTCGGTTAGTTCTTTAACTATTATTCTCTCATTAGAACTGTTAAAAACAACCATGTTATTTCAATTCATGTTTATAGTCATTGAAAATTGATTGGTCATAGATTATTGCAGAGAAAGAGAGATAGATTTCAGGAGTAAATGTAAAACTGAGCATATATTTTATTGGTAACAAATAGGAAGCAGAATTGTTGTTTTGTTTTCCCTTTTTTTATTTGAAATGCTAATACGGACGCAAAAATAGTCTACGTGGCATTGGTTTTAAAAAGAAACAAAGACGACATTTAATTAGTTATATATTTCTTCTTCCTTGGTTACTATTCTATGTAATTGAGAACCTAATCTGAAAATATGTCAATAGAATATTTATAAAGTTTTCCAAGAAAAGTTTCAACGTTTAGCCAATATCCATATTTATCAAGGATTAGAGCTAAAGGAGAATTCATGTTTATCATTTTTTTCTTCAATATTTCGGGAATATCCATATTCATCAAGGATTAGAGCTAAATCCATGTTTATCATTTTTTTCTTCAATATTTCGGGAATTGTTTAACATGGTTTGCCTAGGTGCTCGTATTTGCATTCGTTTAATATTAAGAAGCTCCTGGAATATTCTTCTCTCAAGCTGGAACCGTTTCACGTGACTCGGAGCAAAGGTACTGGAAGATATTATCAGATTAAAGTTATTACAGGCAGCTCTAAACCTATCTTTCTGGTAATAATCTTACGGTTTTTATGTTTGTCTATCTAAATGCAGCGAGCCTCTTCTATAGTACAGGGTGTCCCACGAAACATGACAGTAGCAAGAAGATTTTAAAGTCGTCTTAGAACTTTGAATTTATTTGTGACACTCAGTCATGAACTCTCTATTAAATGTCAGATTCTGGAAACTACAACCAATAAAATCTCATAATTCTGGCATTTCCAAAATGTGGTCTGTCTTTTTTGTGCTATCAATATTGCCGGAAATATTAAGATTTCGTACAGATTTTACTGTTTATAATTAAACCAAAATTGACGAAATCTGACAATATTTAACGCACACAAAAGGCAGACCACATTCTGAAACTGCCAAGACAATGGGTATTTTGTTCTTATCAACTTTTTTGTTATTATCTCATTTTTTTCATTGGCAGAAAGGCTTTTTTATTTTAAAAAAGGTTTAATTTAAGGAATTGTTTAATTCTGACCGAACGTACATCTGCCCCGGGAATTGGGAGCATGTGAGTTACACAAAAAATGTGAGCTATTTTCATCCCGGGATTTTGATAAAATAAAATAGATAAAATAAAATTTCTAAATTTTGACACAATTATTGTGAGTTCCTAAAGTGAAAATCTTGAGTAAAGCGATCAATTTTGAAACAGACTTATATGAAGTAAAAAGGAATTGAGTTTTTGCCACAAACTCAAATCTTCAGATCCCAATATCTATGCAACCTGATGGTGCAAACCATTGATATTTCAAACTTAGATTATTTGATTTAGATGAATTCATAGTTTGAAATATCTAAGGTGTACAACATTGAGTTACAAAGAAATAGAGATAAGGAAATCAGAGTTTGTGGCAAAAACTCAATTCCTCTGTTTACTAAACATATCATGAATCACCTGACTTGTTGGATATCCTTGGATTTGAGGCTGAGATCAATCTTCTCCTTCTTCCTAGTAGAAGGTTTAGTGGAGTGACCAGCCTGCCAGTAGCTGGATACTGGTTCAGGTCTAGGGGTCAATCCCTAGATAAATAAGAAATATAGCCTCTACTCAATCCAATTAGACATATAAGGAAAATGTACAATTCATGGAAAATTACTGGTACGACTGTTTGACCTCGTAGCTCCTCTAGTTTGTATGCTACGTTCATCTACAGAGTGTCCCATTTCATATTAGATTATCTCCAATCTTTAACGCCAAAATACGCACATAATACTAAAAAAATCTAGCATTTTCTGCAAACAAAATTTCTATTAGCCTTATTAATTTTTTTAAAATGATTCATTCTTCTTAAATTTTTTGATTTATCCCCCAAAATGTAATTTAGACCCATTGATGCAGTCTAATTTGATGTGGGACACCCTGTATTAGAACAGCAACTGTATTTGGTTGCACATAAAAATGTATTTAACTTGTATGATTTTCTCAATAGGTTTTCAAAATGTGAATACTGAATTTATGGTGGAAAAGAAAGATATGAGCTGGGTTGAATAATCCTACCCCTAAACTTGTGATTTCAAGATCTTCTGCTAGAACTCCGGATTTAGAAACATCAACCTTCTGAGGTTTAGGACCTGAAGTAAGGATAAATGTTCAGCATATTCACGTTGTCTGTGCTGAGACCAGATGTTGCATGATGTATACCTGTACATGAACTTTCGTCTCCACTTTGTCTCACAACATCACTGTACCCAGAGTCTTTAGGATCACAAGATCTGAAACAAATAATAACTAAACCGAGCTGTGATTTTTAAAATCAATGCTTGGCAAATAGGAAAAGCCGGGAAATTTGAAATTTTGCGCGCAATTTAAAAGTGAACTCTCATTAGTTGGAAATAGGGATTCCAGCGAAAATGGGAAATTGTTTCGCGAAAATAAAACAATTTCGCATTTCGTACGCTTGAGAAAAATGCGAAAACTTTCGCGAAATAAGAAATGCGGAAATTTTGCGAAAATTTTGGATTAAGAAGGAAATTAAAGGTTTCCACACTGAATATTCAGACTAAGCGATAGGGATTAAAACTATCCAATTCTATAGTTTTCAGCTCAAGTCGTATATAACACAGGAATTGGGGGGAGGGGGCCCCCAGATTTTTTACGCACAGTTAGTTTTTTATTAAACAGTTTTTTTACAGACTTTGCACATTTGCTTTTTTACTCACTCAATGTTTAACCCATGCAAACCTTAGTTTATGTATTTCAGTGTCAAATAATGATTTTATCTATTTCTAAACGAGTAGAATGAAAACGAGCAATACCTTCCTTATGTTTTTAATATATTAACCTAAGGGTTCTTTAAAAGTGTGTTATTAATTATTTATAATGTTTTGTGCCGAGTAAATAAAAAAGAAAACTCCTGGTCAAACTACGGATCATTCTTGGTTTTCAAGAGAGTACTCTGGTCTTGATACTATATTATTAATAATAATAATAATTATACTAATAAGATAAATAAAAAAAGATGTTAATATAAAAAAAGTTAGTTTTGTTTGTAGTTTTCCAGGTATACATGTTTGTTCATTTATCTTATGAAGAAAAAGTTAATAATATAAAATGTTGGTCCTAGTATTTTTTACATTTAAACTGACCCTTGAAAGGATGAACTTTAATAATGTATATTCTAAAAGTTTTATATTTTCTAATGCGAGGTTTAAATATTCAAAAGAACTAAAAAAAGTACTTTCTTATTTTAGCAGAAATTATGGGTTTAGTTTTAACTAGGTAGTATTGAACAATAGGTTTACCTATGAGTAGGTGTATGTAAACTATAGGTTTACCTATGAGTAGGAATATGTAATCTATAGGTTTACCTATGAGCAGAAATATGTAAACTATAGGTTTACCTATGAGCAGGAATATGTAAACTATAGGTTTACCTATAAGTAGGTAGATGTAAACTATATGTTTACATATGAGTAGGGAGATGTAAACTATAGGTTTACCTATGAGCAGGAATATGTAAACTATAGATTTACCTATGAGCAGGTAAATGTAAACTAGAGGTTTACCTATGAGTAGGAAGATGTAAACTATAGGTTTACCTATGAGTAGGTAGATGTAAACTATATGTTTACATATGAGTAGGAAGATGTAAACTATAGGTCTATCTATGAGTAGGTAAATGCAAACTATATGTTTACACATGAGTAGGTAGATGTAAACTATAGGTTTACCTGTGATTAGGAATATGTAAACTATAGGTTTACCTATAAGTAGGTAGATGTAAACTCTAGGTTTACCTATGAGCAGGAATATGTAAAATTTACCTATGATTAGGAAGATGTAAACTATAGGTTTACCTATGAGGTAGATGTAAACTTTAGGTTTACTTATGAGTAGGTAAATGTAAACTATAGGTTTACCTATGAGTAGGTAGTATTGAACTATAGGTTTACCTATGAGTAGGTAGATGTGAACTATAGGTTTACCTATGAGTAGGTAAATGTAAACTATTCTCTAAATCACTCTCAAGGTTTGAGTTTCTATCAAGGCCTCTCCTGGAGACAAACATAGGAATAGGAGCACAACTCCTCTCCCCTTCTTCCTCCGTTCTTCTACAAGTTGAAGGTTGAAACAAATAATTATAATACATATTTACCAAGATATTACTTTAATATTACCCAGATACTAACGGGAACTGTCCCACATCTTATACACAATATTTTTAGAATATTGCCTATTATTACTTTGTACTAACTATAAATATATATTGCTCAGTTACATTTGCCATAATACTTTTGCAAAACAAAAATTGCCATAATTACACTTGCCAAAAATTTAACTTGCCATAAGTTACACTTGTCATAATGGTTACACTTACCATAATACTTTTGCAAAAAATGCATTTGCCATAATCTCACTTGCCATAAGTAACACTTGCCATTAGTTACACTTGTCATAATGGTTGTACTAGCCATAATGGTTACTCTTGCCATAATTACACTTGCCATAATAACACTTAATTAAAATTAAATTTAGTTAAAATTACTGTCGGACGATGTTTGCATAGTGACTCTTCACCAAGTTCTTCCAGTTAAGAAAATATGGAACTTAACTCACGTTAACTGTTGTGCTTTAAAACAAAAGTTGGAAATTTTCATGTGAAAATTTTCCGCATTTACAAAAAAAACGACAAATTTAAGATCTTTCTTAAAATTAGAAAATTATGACAAAAGTAATTATTGCAAGTGTAATTAAGTGTAACCATTATGGCAAGTGTAACTTATGGCAAATGTAACTTATGACAATTGTTACTTATGGCAAAAGTATTTATGACAAGTGTAATTATGGCAAATGTATTTATGGCAAAAGTATTATGGCAAATGTAACAGAGCCATATATGCTATATTTTATCCTGATTTTGCGGAGATCATTACCAATATATTACCCAGATATAATTTTTTATTAATTTTTATAATTCCTTTTTTCTTGTATATATAAGATTTTACAGAGATTATTACCAAAATGATACCCAGAAATTACTTTTTATTAAATATTATAATTCTTTTTTTTTCCTGTTTATATAAGCTTTTACAAAGATTATTACCAATATATTACCCAGATATTTCTTTTTATTAATCATTATAATTTCCTTTTTTCTTGTATACATAAGATTTTAAAGAGATTTTTACCAAAATATGACCTGGAAATTGAAGAATTATTGATGTATTGGACAGGAAGAGTTGACCGTCGTGATAAAGGAGGAGAATCATCACTCGAACTGTTTTATTAAAACATTAAAATATCCTGCTAGGCATCGTTTAATTGTTTCTGCACATGTCCAAAGATCTTCGGATCGCCTCTTTATTCTAGATAAAAAGACAAAAATCTGTGGTGGGGTGAATAAAAGACTGATAAAATTATGGAAAATGTTTTATTCCTAACAGTCTCCAAGTTCTTCTCCTGTCTCTTTAGTCTCCTTGAGCTTCCTGCAGAGTTTCCTATTCTCCGGGTAGGACTAGGAGTAGTAGAATCTGACCTGTTAGGACCAGAATGGGGAAAACTTGCGACTCCGGGAAACCAAGTAGACGGCTCTTCTATGCTAGAATTGAAATAATCTTTTAAGGACGGAATATGATTATTTTAATAGGAAAGGTTGGATCTGTTTACCTTTTCTCCTCAAAAGCCTGAACCTGCTTAGAATCCACCTGGAGAAGTCTAACCCTGACATTCTCATCATACAGCTGGTGGAGAGATATAAAGTTTGGTGGAGTATACTGGGTCTCCCGGCACTCTATATCAGGTAACCTATACATTCATTCTTTCATTCATTTATTCATCCTTTACTTATCTATTCATTATTTACCCTTTTATTTATTTATTTAATCATTATTTTTCATCCTTTCATTTATTCATCCTTTCTTTCATTTCTTCATTTATATATTCATTTATATATTCATACTTTCATTTATTCATCCTTTACTTATCTATTCATTTATTCATTTCTAGTATTATTCATCCTTTATTTATCTATTCATAATTAATCCTTTCATTTATTTATTTAATCATTATCATTCATCCTTTAATTTATTCATTCTAGTATTATTCATCCTTTCTTTCATTTCTTCATTTAATCATTATTCATCCTTCTTTAATTTATTCATTTAATCATCATCCATCCTTTATTTTTTTTATTTTACATTATTCATCCTTTCATTTCGTCATTTGATCATTATTATTCATTCTTTCATTTATTCTTTTAATCATTATTTATCCTTTCATTTATTCATTCTATCATTATTCATCCCTTCCTTTATTTCTTCAGTTAATCATTATTCATTCTTTCATTTCTTCATTTAATCATTATTCATACTTTCATTTATTCATTTAATCATTATTATTCATCCTTTCATTTATTCATTTGATCACTATTATTGATTCTTTTATTATTCATTCTATCATTATTCATCCTTTCTTTTATTCATTTAATCATTATTCATCCATTCATTTCTTCATTCTATCATTATTATTCATCCTTTCATTTCTTCATCCTATCATTATTCAAACTTTCATTTATTTATTTAATCATTATTATTTATCCATTCATTTATTCATTCTATCATTATTCATCCTTTCATTTATTCCTTTAATCATTATTCATCCATTTATTTATTTATTTATTCAATATTCATTCTTTCTTTTACTATTTAATCATTATTATTTATCCTTTAATTAATTCATTATATAATACAATCATTCTTTCATTTTTCAATTTTATGACCCAAACAGCCTTTCATTTATTCATTTGATTAGTCATTAATTCTTTCATTTATTCATTTATATATCATTCTTTGCATTAAATTTTAATACATTTTTTCGGTTCATTAATTTTTCTTATTTTAATTTTGAGAATGATCAAATATAAGATAATTGTAAAGGAATACTGTGGATATGGTTCCGTCTGCGTATGCCGTGGAGTTCTGTAGATCCTCTCATCAGCAACTAAACATTTACTATTTAGGTTAACAACATAAGTATTCTAACTTTAATGGACTGGAAGTGTAATTCCGTGTGACCCTACGTTTATAGATATAGTGTAGGAACTATTCACAGCGGTACCCTTTAAACCTTTCTCTAATAATCGACGACAGAGTAATCTGTGTTTTCATTTCTAAAATGATGTTTAAATAACCGGAAAAATGCAAAGTGTACAGTGTGAACACAACACATATTTCTCAAATATCCAGAAATTTCCATGTCCATCGCTGTCTTCAAATAAATTGAACGAAAATATTTTCCAGGACTTCCAGAAAGTAAATATTATCATTTTTTAATTTAAAACAGTTTGCAAACAAAAGTTATCAACAATTACAAGCGTTTCTGTAGATAAACAAGGATAAGTCTCTTATCCTTGATCAGGTTTAAAGGGTATTGTTGTGAATCGGACACGCCACTCCACAATAAGAAGGCCTGTGCCGCGTCTTTAATATTTACTGGTTTTAATTCATCTCGTCAAAAAAGCGAGTTTTTAAATATATATCTTAACTGCCACGGACCTGGTTCAAGATTTTCTGTGGATTCCGATGAATCGTTCTTGTTTACAGTCTCACTTTCACCCAATTCGTCCTCTTTGCTATCCTCAGAATCAGCCTCTGTATCATCATTGTCCTCGTTTCTATCATATTCATCCGTATAAGTGAACTGACTAACTGTAGTTGTTTTATCCTGAGATTCATAAAACTCTTCTCTTGCTTTCCTTGCAGTTTCAATTGTTCTCTTTGCCTTCTCATCTGCTAACTGAGGGATATCTTCTAAACCAGATTTTACTTTACAAAGAACAGAATCAGCTCTTTGCATAAATTTCTCCAGTTCATCTTTCTTTTCATCAATACGTGCAATAAAGGATTTGTTCAGGTTTTCAATGTTGTTTAAAATTTCTTTAACTTGAACTCGTTGTTCTTCTAGTTCTGCGGACATTTTGGTTTCTGATCGGAGTTCCATATTTTTCAGTTCTTCCTTCAGTTTCTCGCAAATCTGCTGAGCAATGTTATCCGCACTCTGCTGAAACTTGATCAGGTTCTCCTCTAGAATATCTTCAGGTGGAGGAAACCTCTTCTTCTTGGGACTTCTTCTCATTTCATCAACGCTCCATTCTTTTTCAAATCTTTGTTTAACAACATTTTCAAACGAACGTTTTGAAGAATTTGCTGAAGAAACTTTGGAGGTGGGTTCGGTATCAGTTTCGTTGGACACTTTGGTTTCATCTTTATCAGCTTCAACATTCTCAACAGATTTTTTAATTTCTTTGGTTTTATTTTTAACAACTTTTAAACTCTTATCAGCTTCTATAGTTTCATTGGTTTTATCTTCCACATCTTTAACGCTCTCATCAGATTTAATTGTTTCTTTGATTTTATCTTTATCATTTTTACCACTCTTCTTATATTCTATTATTTCGTTGGTTTCTTTGTCTTTGACTCTTTGGTCTGAGCCAATGGATTCTTTTAAATTATACTTTTCATCATCTTCAATGATTTGATCAGTTTCATCAATTTTTGAGATGTTGTCACATTCTTCTCCTTTTTTAATGTTTTCTAAATCATTGGTATTTTCTTGAGGAATTCCAGTATTTTCTGGAGCTATCTCTTCAGCAGTATTCTCCTCTTCTATCTTCTCAATATGATCATTACTTTGTTTCTCTGTATTCTCTGAAACTTCTTCAATAGTAGTAACTGTATCAAGGTTCGAGATTATCTCATTATCAACAGAATTTTGATCATTATCTATCTCCACTTTGTAAATATCTGAATCAGGAATCTTCGTTTTTTCTTGTTCTGGACTGTTTAACTTCTCTGGAGACGTTTGAATCTCAGCTTCCAGAAAAGTTTTTGTTAAATCAATTTTCTCCGGGGATGTTTGAACCTCGGATTCTAGAAAACTTTTCACTGATTCAATCTTTTCTGGAGATGTTTGCATTTCTTTACTTTCCATCTTATTATCACTATTAATAGTTTCCAATCCTGATTCATCCACTTTTTCTTCTGTTGGATTCTCTTCAGTTTGGTTAGAATTCTCTGTTGTCTCAGCTTGATCAGAGCTCGGTTCAGTGTGCTGATCAACCTTGTTCTCATTCACTTGTTTGTACTCAACAGGTAGAACCTGTTCTCCTTGACTCTCGGAGAAGGCGCGAACTAGAGCTTTCTGTAAGGCATTTTTATCAGTAATTTTTATTGCCGGAACACCCCCATGGAGCTGTAAATACTTTGCACACCCCTTGTTTGACCTGTGCATCGCAGCATCAAAGGGGGTGAGTAGCTGGCCCTTGGAATTTCTCATAATAGGATTCACAAAGGCCCCTTGATCCATCAGCACTTTACAGATTTCTATTTTATCATACAAGGCAGCTAGATGGAGTAGGGTCCTACCCTCATTATTGGTCGAATTTACAGATTCTGGTTTCTGATTTAAAAGCCAGCTGATTACTTCTTTTTCGCCAGAATGGACAGATTCATGCAAAGGATAATCTCCTCGCTTGTTTTTAATCCATAAATCTGCTCCGAAATTCTTCAGAGTTTTCAAGCTTTTTAGGATCCCTTTGGCAGCAGCACAATGGGCTGGAGTACGTCCTTTCATATCTTGTCGGTTTATCAGAGCTCCACTTTGAATTAATGCTTCTGTGCACTCTACGTGACCTAATGTAACTGCGTAGAACAACGCTGAACATCCGTTAGTATCCGTGGCATCTATTTCAATATCTTTCTCCATCAGGATTGCTTTTAAACTCATAGCATGCCCCCTAGAAGCTGAGCAGTGTAATGTTGTCAATCCTTCAAAATCATGTGAGTTAACATTAGCTCCAGCTCTCAATAATATATCTATAGCTTGAGTAGATCCTGCTGAACCTGCCCACAATAATGGGTTTCGACCCTCCTTATCCTAGAAATATTAGATTTAAAAATATCTTGAAAATATTATAAGATTTTTTGTAATTTACCAAAATATTGATGTCTGCTCCAAGCTTGATCAAAACCTGGAGACATTTGATAAAATCTTGTTGTTTCTGGGATTCAGCAGCGCACATCTGTACTGCATAGTGGATAGGGTAGGCTCCATGACAATCAGAAACACTAAAATTTGGAAAATTTCCGTTTCACTTTTTGGCGTTGCTACAGTGATAACCAGAAAACTCTGAAACAGGAACTTAACATAGTGCAATGAGCTTTAGACACTTTGATCCATTTAACTAAATTACTGATTTAATAAGTGTTCAGAAAATTATTTGCTTTGTAAAAGCATCAAATAAACTTGAGTATTGCTATAATGTCGTCTTTAAATTCCATTGTTTTCTGGTTATCACAGTATTACATTTGTTTACGAATATCCAAGTTGTACTGTGTTTAGTGACCATTCGTCAATATACGTCCATTTATCCGTGTTTACCCTGAGTAGGGAGTAATAGGAGGTTACCTAATATTTGCTCCCCTAAGCTGAAGATCAATGAGGATTTCTAGTTCTCCGCAGACAACAGCCCAGTGTATGACTGAATGTCTCTCGTGATCTGTACTGTTTACATCAGCTCCTCTATCCAGGAGTAGACGAGCAACCTTGAGGTTCCCAGATATAACTGCCAAGTGGAGGGGAGTGTATCCTTCATCATCCGGCTTATCCAACAACCTTTAAATATCTCTATATATATATAAAGTAGTAATCTCTGTTAGGATGTCCGATCTTAACTCGGGAACATCTTCACTGATTTGCCTCAAATTTTGATTGGGGAACTCGGAAGAACTATAGGAATGTTCTTAGCTGGGTCTAGAGATTTTTTAGTTAAGTGGGTTCATTTTTTTAGGGAAACTACAGTTTCCAGTAAAATGTGGGTTTCCAAACTGAATGTGTTTAGTGTCTCTTGAAATTACGAATACAGTCCCTTTAATTGTTAATCATTAAAAAATGTCTAAATTATTGTAAAGAACTCACGAAGGATCTGAATCTAGTATTCTAGAGATACATTCCAGACTAACAGGACTTTTCCGTCCCGTACTCGGGTGCAGGGATTTTTTTCCTAGAAGGATATATATATATATATATAGTTTCTTCATAGAGTTTATTGGTTGTAGAGATCTTAAACAATGTTTACCTTCACAACATAATGTTATTCTTCCACTACAGTGATCCCGGAGCAGATCAACCAGTTGTTCTGAATACCGGGAGTCAAACTGAAACAAAACCTCAATAATAAGATCACAAGATCTCTCATGGTATTATATATACCTGAAAAGGTTGAGCTAGCAGTCCTGGAATATTGACTGGAGATGAGTAAGGAGGATCAGGGAAGGATTGTTGTCTTACAGGATGAATGTTTAATGAATCTGCCAGGTTCTCAGCTTCATCTCTATGATACTCATCCCCGCTATCCTCAGAGTCACTCAGATACTCACACTTCAACCTGTAGGATTATGGTTGTGAATCCGTGATATGATAAAACTATGAAGTAAGAGGATTAAATAATGGTAAGGGAAGGATTTTCATCCGGGTAGGATCATGAATAAGGTTTAGATTGGGTGTTATTGTGAACACGGTTGAGTCATGCACGGAGTGAACGAATCAAACAAGATGCAACATTTAATATCAACTAAGAAAATCAGAGCTGGGAACTTTTGTATGGCTCTTTTATAATGATATGAATTTACACATTCCATACCTCTCATGGGGGTTTAACATTAATGGTTTGGATAATTGAAGGTACGTAAATAGAATAGATGAGTAAATGAGCAGATGCATAGATGAGTAGATGAATAGATGAATAGATGAGTAGATGAGTAGATGAGAGGATGAGTAAATGAGTAGATGAGTAGATGAGTAGATGAGTAGATGAGTAGATTAGTAGATGAGAAGATGAGTAGATGAGTAGATGAGCAGATGAGCAGATGAGCAGATGAGTAGATGAGTGGATGAGTAGATGAGTAGATGAGTAGATGAGTAGATGCGGAGATCAGTAGATGAGTAGATGAGTAGATGAGTAGAATGAGTACCGGACGGTTTTATGACGAACAGGAATACTGCTCTCATTCTCCTGGGAGCTATCGGAGTGTCTGGCCAGCTCCTTCTCCAGTTCCGTCCTTGCTCTCCTTGCTCTCTCCAGGATCTTCTTAACCTCAACCTCCTTCTCAGTCTTCACCTTCTTCTGGTTCTCCTTCTCTCTTTTCAGTAAGTTCTCATCAGGAGAAGAGAAGTCTAAACACATCAGAACAAATTAAATGTGTTATTAACCAATCAAAGATCCCTGTAAGGAATTATAAATACTTCTAATAAGAATATACCCCCTATAATATCTAATTAATTGTGTAATTGGTTGTATTAATGCTAACTGCAGAGACTAGATGAATATCTAGGTTGTATAAACTGTAGAGTTATACCTCGTCTCTCTGGGGAGTATTCAACAGGAGATGGGATTGGGGAGAGTTTTCCCCTAATCAATATATCAGCAATATCCTCACTTTCTTCTCTGCAATTATACAATTATTATATATTTTGAGAGAAAATGGTGAAAATGCGAACAAACGTTACATGAAAAGGGATGAAAAACAATGCAAAAAGAACAAAAAGGTATTAAAAAGGAATGAGGATGACAATTTTTTGGGGAAAACGCGGAAAAATATGTATGAAAAAGAATAGAATTAACAAAAGGATGGAAAAAAATTTTACAAATAAAGATTAGACAAAGATGGAAAAGGGAAGAAAAAAAATGAAAGGAAGAAAAGAAAACATTAAGAAAATAGTTCAAATTAGATTCCAATATTTAGGGATTAACGGTAATATAAAATAACATCGAAATGTATTCCCAACTCTAAAGTTGTGCATAATACATACGGATAGAGAATACTTTTAACGATTTCGGATGTTATATAGTAAATAATACAGATAGATGAAAAGGAGAAAAAGGAAAAACACGAATGTGGAAAAAACGGATAATAAGAGAGGATTGTAGAAAAGAAGAAAAGAAAAAGAGAAGATTGTACAGAAGAAGAAAAGAAGATTGTAGAAAATAAGAAAAGAAGATTATATAAAGGAGGAAATTAAGATTGTAGAAAAGAAGAAAAGAAGATTGTAGGAAAGAAGAAAAGAAGATTGTAGGAGAAAGAAGAATATAAGATTATAGGAAAGAAGAAAAGAAGATTCAGAAAAGAAGAATAGAAGATTGTATAAAAGAAGAAAAGAAGATTGTATAAAAGAAGAAAAGAAGATTGTTGGAGAAAGAAGAATAGAAGATTATAAGAAAGAAGAAAAGAAGATTCAGAAAAGAAGAATAGAAGATTGTATAAAAGAAGAAAAGAAGATTGTAGGAGAAAGACAAATAGAAGATTATAGGAAAGAAAAAAGAAGATTGTAGAAACGAAGAAAAGAAGATTGTAGAAAAGAAGAAAAGAAGAGTGTAGGAAAGAAGAAAAGAACATTGTAGAAAAGAAGAAAAAAGACTGTAGAAAAGAAGAAAAGAAGTTTGTATAAAGGAAGAAAAGAAGATTGTAGGAAAGAAGAATATAAGACTGTAGGAAAGAGGAAAAAAACATTGTAGAAAAGAAGAAATGAAGAAAAGAAGAAAAGAAGAAAAGAAGAAAAGAAGAAAAGAAGAAAAGGAGAAAAGAAGAAAAGAAGAAAAGGAGAAAAGAAGAAAAGAAGAAAAGGAGAAAAGAAGAAATGTAGAAAAGAAGAAAAGAAGAAAAGAAGAATAGAAAATTGTACCAAAGAAGAAAAGAGGTTTGGTTTAAGCAATGTTATAGGGACTGTAGACGTAATTTCAAGTGATCCTACATTTGAGTGAATTTGAGTGACATGTTCTATTCACAACAAACATGTTGAATTCTGACAATCTATTTTTTTCACTAAAAAAGAGAAACTACAATTAAAAATAATCAAATTTCAGGTAGAAAAATAAGGACATCTCGTTCATACTTGATCAGACAAAGGTTTCGTGGTTATCCGTTGTGAATCGGACATACCATTCTTTACGTGAAGGGTCCCTTGAAATTACACCCTTTAAAGAGCACAGAGCCTAACTGAAAACAATATCAATTTAGTTAATTTGTTAGATATAGTTCCCGGGAGGGAAAAATAAACTAGAAGGGAGATAACTCTCCTGGGATCTAGGATACACTAAATACAGGTGTTTATTGACTTAATTGCTATTCTCTTTCGCTATACTATAAACAGTAGATATACAACTTTATAGTGGTTTGTAATAAAACTGAGTCGAAAAAAAATATTTATATAATTATTTTTTTTGTGCTTTTACAGTTCTTGAACTTTGAACCTATAATTTTATTCAAAGGTCTCAATGTTTTTAAAGTTGTTTGTTGTTTTCATTCAACTTCATTTTAAACAAAATAAAAACACTTTCTAATTATTAAGTGTTATTTTGTTCTATCGATACTTCTGTATTGCAAGTTCGGGAGGTGTAGGGTTACGTGCAATGGGTTGGGGTTGGGGGGAGGGAGTGAAAAGGGGGAAACTCCATCCCCCCCCCTACCTGGAACATGCCCCCTTGCCCCTTTCATATTTTAACCTGTGTAAGTGTAAAGTGGTTTAATTTGTCCAAGAAATTTATTACAGTATTTTTAATACACTCTCTATTTTCTCAAAATCATTATTTTATTACAATTTTGATAGATATTAATAATGACATCCATGAAAGTACAACAGCTGTTTATTTTCCTACTTTTCAGCTTTGATTAGAACATGACTTTACATTTTTTTTAAATTATCGTTAATGCATAAATTCAAGGAATAATAACAGATTTTAGTTTCCGGGTTTCCTTGAATTTACAGGTTTGCAGAAAAAGTTGATGATTATTTGATTGTTTATATAAGAATGAGGTCAGTAGTCAGCTACCAGATACTGGGGGATTAACTGGCAAGGGAGGAAAGGGAAGGGAAAAAGGAAAACTTTGGAGAAAAACAAAACAAAAGCCAGCTAAAATTATTCAAGTTTAGACTAAAATTGGATTATTTAAAGAGTTGTTTATGACTATAAATATTTAATGGCGACTAAAATAGAAAATATACCTCAGCTTGTTATTCTGTTGGTTCAATAGAGAGACATCAAATTTAAAAAACTAATTGACAATAATCTAGTTTTACATCTTTTATATGAAAAGGTAGCAGAACACTAGTGATTCAATGTGTTCAAGAGTACTACAAGAATAAAAACCATGGAGAATTAATACAATTTGTTTGCTGAACAAGTTTATATTCACATTTCACATTTTTAAGCAAGTTTATATTCACATTTCACATTTTTCAACCTACCCCACCGCATCTTCCTCAACTGTCAAGGTAAAAAAATGCAACCCCTATTTTGATTTCTCAAGACTCAAGTTTTATATTTTAATTTTTACCTTTACATCATTATTTACCTGTCAAGTTTAAAACATTTAATAAGCTCCTCTGCGACGAGAATACTGGTTTTCCTACTTTTAATCGCTGTGCTACTAAACCTAAATATTTTCTACTCTACTCACGTGATAACTAAAAAAGCAATTCGAAACTAGAAAAGCAATTAAGATTTTATTTAATAATTAAAGGCATTATTTTATCAGATTAAATTAAGGGTAAAAATTAATGAATGTATAAAGTTGGTTAAACTACTTAGTTAATTTAATCCTTGGTTTGGTCCCATCTTTCTTTAAACTCAAGACAAGTCGTCTTTGATTCATTCTCAACAACTTTATGGATGGATTAATTTTCCTTCATAAGACCCAAAAAGTACCATCAACGATTCACAAGAGTACCTACTATATCCCTAAAATAATAATCATATCTCCGGTTTTATCAATTACTTTGTACGATAGCTAATACAGAAAAATATTAGATTGGTTTTTCCAAAAACCTACCAGGAAACTATTCAGATTGGTTAAATATTTAGTTTAAATAATTCTAAAATTAAGCTTTATTTATTTTTTACTTTTTTTATAATTAAATAAGAACGTAAACAATCCTTTTGTTGTTTTCACTCACCTAGTTGGACTTGTTTCAAGGCTCTTACAGGACATTGCATCAATACCTCCCTCCATGTAAACATCAGTTGGGAGAAGAGTTGGGATTGGGATATCCTCACCTAAATTAGGTCAGTATATCAGTTTCTAAATTTCAAACGAATGTCTGATTTTTATATCAGTTTAGCTTGGGAACCCAGCGTTGCCCAGGTTACTCGTAGTTACTCCCGCCATTTACCCGCACTTGGTCAATTTTACCGAGAAACTAAATTTTCTAAATAAAAGTCGACCCGCTAAACTTAGAATTTCAAAACCAAGCTAAGAACATTCCCGTGGCTCTCCCGAGTTCCACAATAAAAATATGAGTCAAATCGGTTCAGATAAAATACCATAAAACTGTGTAACAGGAAGACAACATTAAACTACGAATCAAGGGTATTTAATATTTTTACAAAACAAATAGTTTTTCTACTTCTAGGTCACTTACTGCTCAACTGCTGTACATTGGACAATATAAAGGCATAACCGGAGTCTTAAAGTCGTTTTTCCGTTCCAGAGTTTTCTGGTTCTAACTCTATTACTTGAGTTCAAAAAACCATGTTTTAAACGAAAAATGTTCGAAGTAAAAAATATATTTAATGAGAGACTAACCCATTAGTTTAGTAATCTGTAGTACGTCTAGTGTTAGTTTCATTATTTCATCTTTTATATCAACCTCTGTATCATTAGAATCTTCACCTAGAGCAGAAAATTTATAATTTTTATAAAATTCATGAAATATGTTTTAAAAAATTTAACCTAATAAAGATGCTTTTTCCTCCAGACAGGGTTCTTCTTGGATCTCTTGCAGCTCTCCAGGTCCTCGGTTTTCAATGACAGTTGGAGGACGGGTTCCTCCGAGAGATTCATCTCCGGGTTCCTGGTCCAGCAGGAAAGCTGTAACATCGAGATATGTGTTTGTCATGTCCAATATTGAACGTTTCAACATTGATGTTTCTAGTTCAGGTTCAGATTCATCAAGCTGACTCTCCGAGTCCTCAAGAATAGATTGTAAGCGTTCATTTCTCATTTCCCTGTAAATAGAGACCGCTAGATTCTCATTCTCTTGGTTTTTAACCTGTTTAGTATCCATCGATTGTCCCAGAGAATTAGTGAAATTGATCACAGTCTGAGAAACCTCAAGTACAGCTAGATCTACACCCGGAGTAGAAGATTCTTCAGTCCCATCATCTGGATTAGTTGAAAGCTCAGAGGAATGAAGTTTAGGTTCAAGGATATCTTGTAGAAGGTTCCCTTCTAAATTATGTTCAATTTCCCCAGTTTCTCCGGTATCTTTGATATGTGTATTTGTTGAATCTCCTAGCATTGATGTTAGATTTATCAGACTATTTGATATACCTACGACAGCCGTCCTGATACTAGGAGTTGGAGGGGAACCAGGACAGCTTGATCTTAGCTCTTCCTCAACACTTGAAAGACTTTTAGATTTAGTTAAATGTGAATTAGAAGATTGATTTCCCGGAGTTTCTGACCTTATCTCCAGGTTAGGTAAACTATCACGTCTTGGAGTTGGGGTTTCTGGAGTAAAATTGTGAAAAAAAATTATTCTATTTTTATTAATACTTTTTTATCTTTACAATTCTTTGAGCTGAAGTTTATGTTTTCGCTCTCCTCAAAAGCATTTAGAATAAAAAAGGAACTGAGTTTTCCCACAAACTTTGATTTCCTAATCCCATATGTCGTATACCTTTTATATTTCAAACTCTGAATTCGGTTAGATCAAATAGTTTACTGTTGGAAAAATCAAAGGTTTACAAAATCAGGTTGCAAAGATATAGGGATTATAAATGTGAGTTTGAGGAAAGAACCCAGTTTCTTAGCAATTTTCTGACCCTTAGCTCCTGAGAACTTTAAATCATAAACACATAAAAAAAAATAAGAAAAATTTCCGCAAAATAAAGATTTTTTTTTACATTTTTCCTAAATTATTTGTACTTTTGCTTTTCCAGAGTTTTCTTGTAAATCTGAGGTAGCTTCTGTTCATTCTGAACCCCGCTCTGCACACACAAAAGCATATCTTGAAAGGAATTATCAGGGATGTTTTTACTGCAGTGAAAGAAACTGAAAACATGCATTATTAGAGTTTGCGGCAAGTGTTCAGTCCTTAATGGAAAACTATCCGGTTTAAATTCTAAATCTTTTATGCCAGGTGGTGCATGGTTTACAGTTCCCTCTGTATTTGCTTTAGTGCAACATGCAACTTTTTAATCCTTGCAGTTTGTTTAATCTAATGCTTAGAAAGTTTAAATTAACGCATTTTTGTTCCAACCATAGAATATGCTTCCCTTTTATTTTTATTATTTGAACCTAAATCTTGAACTGGCAAAGGAGGATTAAATCTATTGGATTCTGTCTCTTTTTCTAAAATTTCACTCTCTTTTGAATCCTCCGTTCTTTTATTATCTTCCTTCTCCTCGTCCTCATCCCCTTCATTTTTACTTTCATCCTTGTCCTCGCGGTTAATCTCATCCTCTGAACATTGATCTGTGTCTCTTTCCTTGTTTTTTTTGTCCTTCAGCTTCCATTTTATACTAATCATTTAAACTATTTTCATCTTATAAAACAATAAGGTTTTAAAAACAATAATATCATGGATTTTTTAGTTAAACAATATTTTTGATTAGAATTTCCTTAACAGTTTGGTGACATCAAATATTTTTCTTGTCATTTCCAAAATTGTTCCTTTAACAGCTTTCTTCGGTTGTAATTTTGGACTCAGAGATGGTTCAGATTCTCCTTCAAATATATCCGAACCTTGAGAGATTGTATTTATCCTTTTTAAAATCATTAAAAAATTAGCAACTTTTTGAATGTGAAAAAATCAGTTGAATTAGAGTCGACAATGTTGGCAGTTTATACACTGTGAGATATGTTCTGGTGGTTCCCAATAAGTATGAGTACAACCTGTTGGAAAAATTAGTGACTGGGGAAGTTAGTGTTGGGGAAATTAGCGGTTGGGGAAGTTGCTGTTGGGGAAATTTGTGACTGGGGAAGTTAGTGTTGGGGAAATTAGCGGCTGGGGAAATTGTTGTTGGGGAAGTCGTGACTGGGGAAATTGTGTTGGGGAAGTTGTGCTGGGGAAATGACCTAACACCTCTAGGCATATACATTATAAAATTGCAACGCGCTTGTTTCCAGCTTAAATGTAAAAGAAGTTATTGGCAAAATACTGTTACGTTCTTTTTTCGTGAGAGCTTGCCGTTGGTTAGCAGTGAGTTTAATATGAGCTATTAAAAAAATCCTATATGTTTGGCATCATGCATGAATTAAAATTACAATTGAAATTATACATGAACTATACTAAGCTTAGACTAAACTTAGACTTTTTGATTTAACATAATTCATAGTTTAAAATTCGAAGGTCTACGACATCGGGTTGCAAAGATATTGGAATTAAAGAATTTGAGTTTATAGCAAAACCGTAGTTCTTTTTTTACAGAGCATCAGATAGAATAAATATTTTTGATTTTAATTGATTAAATACATCCCTACATCAGCTACAGTTGATTCACTTTCATCTGAGGATTGAGAGAATCTTCGACCCTGTATATCCTGCCTACGCTGCCCGCCCAGTACAACATCATCATCATCATCATCCTCATCATCATCGTCCTCGACATCACTTTGTTCAACCACAACCTCCATTACTTCATCCTCCTCATCAAAATCAAACTCCTCCTCCTGCTCTCCGGAGCTAGAACTATCTCTCTCCTCTTCAACTATAGAGTTTTTCAACTTCGTCCTGAGAACAAAGGAAGTATGTACATTTCCATTGGCATTTTCAATAATGACAATTTCCCAAATGCATTTTCCCAAACAGCATGGATCCCAATGTAAAATTTCTCAGATTGATCTTCCAGAAATGTTCTTGTTAAATAATCATTTAGGAAAAGTTTACTTTATATATTTGAGGGAAATTAAGATGGAAAAGTTTACTTTATATATTTGAGGGAAATCAAGATGGAAAAGTTTACTTTATATATTTGAGGGAAATCAAGATGGAAATGTACCGTACATTCGGAGAAACATTTTTATTAATCCATTTTATAAAAGTAATAATTTGATAATAATTTGATTAAATATTGCAATAAACGCTTCACACTACAATCTTTGAACCTTTTTGCAAAGAAACGATGGCGTCAGTTTTGTCGTCTTTGATCTGAAACGAGGCGTTTTCTTGCTTTTCTTGTAAAATAAATACAAGTCTTACGTTCATAATATGTAAGATTGGGAATTGTTTTATAACAAAAGAATCCTGTCTTTCCCGACGTCTGAATACAAGACATGATATTTACCAATTTGTTTTATGTTATTCCGACGAGGGGAGGAAAGCTAACCATATCATTTCTACATCCGAACCACATTCTCATCATTTTCTTACTGAACCACCTCTGAAACTTTATCTTTTCCTCTTTTCTCTTTGAAATGGTAAAATTTAGGAAATTGTTGCCTTTTTTATATAAATCCGCCCACATTAAGGCCTACACTAAACTTGGCCCAAATTGTTTTATGAATTAGATTAGAACCTCAGCGTATGCTGTAACGTAGTCGGATTTTTAAAGAAACGGAGAATATGGTTTGGATGTAGAAACTATGTGGTCGGCCTTACTCCTCCACTCTCCCAACCTTCTATCATTGTCCAGGGATATATCAGAGCTCTCTCCACTGTTGGATGTATTCTCATCTTCTCTATCCTTGATTAACCGAACCTTGTTTTCTCCCCCTCGGAGAGAGTCAGAAAAGCCTTCAATTAAACTATCATTTAAAGAATCTATTGGTTCATCCTCGCTGCAATCAATCTCATCCTTTCCTTCAACCTTCTCAGGGTTCTCTGTATCCTCACCCTTCCCTTCAATCTGCTCAAGGTTCTCTGTCTCCTCATCTGGGTTTATTTTATCCTGGATCTCCGAAACATCTCCGGTATTCTCCAACTCCTTCTTTTTATTGGATCTAGTGTTTAGCTCGGAGCTGGAAGACATTATTGTACATTGTCTAGATATAACTAAATGCAGTTAGAATAAGAAATAGAAAATCATTATTCAGAAAAGTTTCACAAGTCCAATGCAGGCAAATACATTATACAACACAAACAACAAACTATTATAAACAAAGAAAATAGGAACAAAATAAAAATGGAGAAATATTTAAAACTAGCTTGTATCCTTGTAATATTTAAAACTAGCTTGTATCTTTGTAATATTTAAAACTATCTTGTATCCTTATAATATTTAAAACTAGCTTGTATCTTTGTAATATTTTAAACTAGCTTGTATCCTTGTAATATTTTAAACTAGCTTGTATCCTTGTAATATTTTAAACTAGCTTGTACCCTTATAATATTTAAAACTAGCTTGTATCTTTGTAATATTTTAAACTAGCTTGTATCCTTGTAATATTTTAAACTAGCTTGTATCCTTGTAATATTTTAAACTAGCTTGTACCCTTATAATATTTAAAACTAGCTTGTATCTTTGTAATATTTTAAACTAGCTTGTATCCTTGTAATATTTTAAACTAGCTTGTATCCTTGTAATATTTAAAATTAGCTTGTATCTTTGTAATATTTAAAATTAGCTTGTATCCTTGTAATATATAAAATTAGCTTTTATTTTTGTAATATTTAAAATTAGCTTGTATCCTTGTAATATTTAAAACTAGCTTGTATCCTTGTAATATTTAAAATTAGCTTGTATCCTTGTAATATTTAAAACTAGCTTGTATCCTTGTAATATTTAAAATTAGCTTGTATCCTTGTAATACTAACAAATAACGTGTATCCTTGTAATATTTAAAACTATCTTGTAAACTTGTAATACTAAAAGCTATCTTGCATTCTTTTAATATTTAAAGCTCAATTGTATCCTCGTAATATCTAAAATTAGCTTGTATACAATTAATATCTAAAAATATCCATAGACTTGTATCCCTGTATAAAAACCCCCATAGACTTGGATCCCTGTATAAAACAACCCATAGACTGGTATCCATGTATAAAACAAACCATAGACTTGTATCCCTTTATAAAACAACCCAAAGACTGGTATCCATGTATAAAACAATACATAGACGTGTATACATGTATAAAACAACGCATTGACTTGTATCCCTGTATTAAACAATCCATAGACTTGTATCCCTGTATAAAACAACCCATAGACTTGTATCCGTTTATAAAACAAACCTTAGACTTGTATTCCTTTTATAAAACAAAGTAAAGGCTTGTATCCATGTATAAGACAACCCATAAACTTGTATTCATGTATAAAACAACCCATAGACTTGTATTCATGTATAAAACAAATTATATGCTTGTATCACGAATTCGTGTAAAAATCAGTATTTTTCCTATGGTATAAACTTTCTATGACAAATTTATGTTGTATTCTTGTAAACCGTAAATGCAGGATTATTAGAGCTAAAAAGTTTTGAATACTAATGATTTCTATTGATCAGCAAACTGAAAGGTTTGGTTTAGAACCTGTTATTTTCAATATTTCACCAACTATAATTACACAGCTCTCCCTGGACAAACTTTTTAGTAAAAGGATTTTCATTAAAGAACATCTTTTTCTTGAAAAAATGCAAAGACATTTTTCAAAATATTTGCTTTTCACGACACATTTTTAGTAATTAACAATAAATCTTCTACTAATAAGGCCACTCCCGATGATTTTGTTATTTAGTCGATCAAGTTTAATTTAGGCCAACATTTACAGTTCAGGCAGGTTTATAGCTCCGGATACTAGTGGGAGTACAAGGAGAACCGTTATTTTAGTATTTCATTTATAACCCGGAGCAGGGTCTTCTTAATGCTGAAATTCTGAATAATTAATGAATACGCTTTCATCCAATAATATTTCTCTCAGTGAGAAAAGAAAGGAAGAATAGGAATAAGTTAGAATAGTAAAGTAGATATAAAGTATCAAGAATAAAGTATAAAGCATAAAGTATAAAGTATAAAGTATAGAGAATAAAGTATAAAACATAAAATATAAAGTATGAAGTATTTATAGTTTAAAGTATAAAATATAAAGTATAAAGTATGAAGTATTTATAGTTTAAAGTTTAAAGTATAAAATATGAAGTATAAGATATTTATAACAATTCAAGAATATGTAAAGAACGTTTTATAAACATTTTATTTTGCGATCAAAACATAAAATAAAATTCTTTACTTCATCGGAAAGTCTTAACAAAGCTAGACCGGACCCTATCCTGATCCGTAANCTAGTCTACTCTGATCTAATCCTTTATACCTACTTAACTCTGATATAATCCTTTGTACCTACTTTACTCTGATCTAATCTTTTATACCTACTCTATACTGATCTAATCCTATATGCCTACTCAATCCTGACATAATCCTTTATACCTACTGTATCATGATATAATCCTTTATACATCCTCTTCTCTAATCTAATCCCTTATTCCTACTCCTGATCTAATCCTTTACACCTAATCTATCCTGATCTAATCCTTTATATCTAGTCCCACTCTATCATGATCTAATCCTTTTTACTTTCTCTATCCTGATCTAATTCTTTAAACCTACTCTATCCTGATCTAATTCTTAAAACCTACTCTATCCTGATCTAATTCTTTAAACCTACTCTATCCTGATCTAATTCTTTAACCCTACTCTATCCTGATCTAATTCTTTAAACCTACTCTATCCTGATCTCATCCTTTATCCTACTTTATCCTGATCTAATCCTATTAACCAACTACCTTAAATACCCTACAAAGCAAGTGGGTTGGATGAGTTTGAGAATAGTAAACTTGAATTAGTTGCCGATATAATAACATGGTTCCTGCCGAGACTGCATTATAAGATTAATTATCAAGTTTTACCAACCCTCTCAACTCATATTAAACTCCATAGACCAATATATTCTCTTGGGTGGGCACATTCAATCTTTAAATAATACGTTTAAATATTGTTTTTATAAAATTGTATTCTAATACATGGAGGAATGATGTATAGTTAATATATATGTATGTACATCGTACATAGATAGTTATAACCTTGACCTTCAAAAATCCTAGATCTTAATATGTCCACAATTTAGTATACACAAAATCTGAATAGATTTTAGCATAACTTAGCTATCTTAATTATATCCCGGATATGATGAGCTTGGGTTGAGTAAAAGACAGGAACTGTTCCATGTGACCTTCATAGTAGTTTATTGATCAAGCAACTCCAGGTTAGAGTACAGAGTGCTTCAAACTCCTTTAACTCCAGGATATAGTACAGAGTGCTTCAAACTCCTTTAACTCCAGGATATGGTACAGAGTGCTTCAAACTCCTTTCACTCCAGGATAAAGTACAGAGTGCTTCAAACTTCTTTAACTCCAGGATATAGTACAGAGTGCTTCAAACTCCTTTCACTCCAGGTTAGAGTACAGAGTGCTTTAAACTCATTTAACTCCAGGATAGAGTACAGAGTGCTTCAAACTTCTTTAACTCCAGGATATAGTACAGAGTGCTTCAAACTCCTTTAACTCCAGGATATAGTACAGAGTGCTTCAAACTCCTTTAACTCCAGGTTAGAGTACAGAGTGTTTCAAACTCCTTTAACTCCAGGTTAGAGTACAGAGTGCTCCAAACTCCTTTAACTCCTGGTTAGAGTACAGAATGCTTCAATCTCATCTAACTCCGGATATAGTACAGAGTGCTTCGATGAACATGTGCAGTGCAATTGATCTGAAAGACTAATTAATCCGAGCTGAAAACTTAAGAATGGTGGATATCGAGATTAATACTTGATCCTCTCTTTTTGTTAATCTCAAGACTAATTTAGTCATTAGATTAATTTCGAGAGTTTTGAGATGCGTTCTTTAACTTTTGAAAAACCGGTTTTTAATTTTTCCGCATTTGTTGTGTCATATCAATTGAACTAATGTTCGATTGAACGAACGTAAGTTTTGAATTAATGTTTCTTTAGACTAACATTAAAAGGACTACAGTCCAAAAATGTAACAAAATATGTTTTTTAGTTCAATCGGATATTAGTCCAATCGATATAATAGCATCATATCTGTATTTGTAATCAAACGTATTTTTATTACATGTAGTAGAAAATGTGTTAAGCGATCAGGTGCACTGATATAACGGAATTATAAATTTGTTGTATTACAGTATTTCAAAGCTAAACTAGAAAACTTTCCGCAAACCTCAGTATCACAGAAAGCAGGAATGAGATTCATTTTCTCTAGGTTTCAAGTTTTGAGAATAAAATAAACTAAATATCTTGTTCAAATTTAAAATTTGTTTAAGTTTAAAATTTTAATTAAAACAGAAAGCTGGGTGTATACTTCAAAAATGTGAATTCTCTTGGAAGCTTTTAAATAGAAATTTTAATTTAACATAATTGTTAATTTCTTCCTAATTTTTCTAAAATTTATTTATACACAAACACAAAAATACAGTGTTACCGTCTCCGTCTACGGATGAGACTTATAACAGAGTTGATAAAAATTATTATTCTGTTTTTTTACATATCAACATTAAGTTTTTTCTTAATCGTATTTTTACAACATCATTATTATTGATATAACTACAGATTAAATAAAATGTCTTTTTGATGAACAGGTTCTTTTTAAATCCTTTATATATAATAAAGCTCTGATCGCTCATATATATATATTTGTATGTATATATGTTAGCTATAACTGGCCAAACGGCTGAACAAAATTGGCAGATTTTTTTAGGGAACCCATGGGTACCTTGGAGGTAACTTTTTATTTTCTAAATTCAACCTTTTTTGTCTTTTAATTCAATTTTTTTCTTCAATTTTTATTTTGATTGTTAAAAATTCCATTGTCATCGCCGAGCACTCAGATAATATGAAATAAACACAAAACTGGCAGAAAAATAAGAAAGCTCAATTGTTTTAGTTTGTTTACAGCACGTAGTTTTACAAAAAAAGTGGATTTAAAGATTGAAAATTAAGCACACTAATGAACACAAGGTGGTTCATTTAATGCGATCAAGAGAAGCTCACATGAGATCCAGACAACTAGACATGGAAATTTTAGACCATTAAAGCACTTCTTTTTAACGTTTGTTTTTAAGAAGTAATTGGCAAATCTAAAATCGATTTTTACATTAGCTCTTGCAACCTTTGGATCACGGTGAGATGTTTTAAGCCCCGAGTAATGTATGAGACGTGTTCTATTTGAAGGGGAAATATTGTTGAAATGACTTTAATAAATATTCATATCTCCTCTATCGTAAATTTTACAATTCTTGAGTTTTCATATTTATTCATGGACGGGATTTACAATTATATATATATATATATATATATATATATATGTTTATTAAAAATTAAAAAAATTTAAACATAACTAAATAAACATTAATATTTTGTTTTTATACATAATATGTTGATTAATTTAGAAATTTCACATTTTTCACTATTTATTGCCTACATAATGTTTGTTGTTTGGCATTTGTATATATCATATGAATATTTATAAATTGTCTTTTTCACGATTTCTTCATCAAACCAAAACTGCTATTTTCGAGCAAATTTTTTCGAAAAATATATTTTGAAAATCTGTAAAAAATATTGTTTTTTTTTTCGGTTATTTTTACGGTTTACTAAATAATATACTAATTTTTTTGATGTGCTTAAAATATTGATATGATTTTTCAGATCTTATTCAACAGGTTTCTGGTAGAGTCAATATAAACATTCGTTTTAAAAAGTAAATTGAAAGTTTTCTTCAGAGAAAATCTGAATTATTCTTTTCAGTGTTTTTTGCCATGTTTTTCAATGTTTTTATTCACCCTTGAACACTAATCTTCTCTTTATTAGATTATACTTCCATTTGAAACTGAGCAGGATATAAACTGAGTTTACTCCCAGAGCTGCAAACTTTAACAAAACCAATTTTTCATCAGATCAGAGTCAGGAACTTTTGGTTGAGATGGATTTAATTCAAAAGATTATTTCGTTAACTAAATTAAAATTCCACTTACTTCTGATTGGTAGAGGTTGAAAAATCCATTGGTTGGGTTTATGGAGGGGTAAAGAACCGGTTTAGATGGAGGGGGTTTATTTATTCAAATTTTCACTAGTAAGCAAGGAAAAGTTAAGTAGGAGAATTTGAGAGAGAATTTTTTACGGAGCCAGTGAACACAGAGAACAAAAAA
>NW_019396776.1:160182-185857 GCF_000591075.1 Eurytemora carolleeae | reverse complement strand
GATTCAGGGTCTTTTCGGTCTAAAAACGACTCTTTTATTAGTACTAAAACAGAGTCGGGCCGGCGCCCGTTTTTGGGGTCGTGCGGGTCGTTTTCAGACTCTAAAACAGGGTCGTTTGTTCTATGCGGGTCATATATCTTTTCCTGCAGTAGAAAATCTTATTCATTATACCTAGCTTTTAAGGGTACCGTAGTGAATAGGGCATTGGCCATTTTTTACAGTCCCATCAACAAATCAAACTGATTTATGTGTTCGGTCCTATCATACTTTTCTATCGGTTACTGTATCTTATTCATTTAAAACAAAATCCTAAAATTATAATTTTTTTACAAAGTTTTCAGGCAAACGTCCCAAAAATGAGAGCGGAGCCCCATCTCCAATTCCTGTTTTAAAGTTAACCAATCAAATCCAGTTCAAACGAGGGGGTGGGGCACCCTCCTCTTAAACCAACTATTTCTTCGGTAAAAGTACTGCAAGTCTCTGCAGAACACCCCGAAAGCTTAGTTGAGGGGGGGCTTCTACCCCCTTTCCTTCTCCCCATCTCTTACTTGAGGGGGCTTCTACCCCCTCCCCTCCTCCCCATCTCTCATCCCCTTCTTTACCTCTCTCTTTCCATTAAACTGTAAAGTTTTCATCTCGCGTGATGTAAGGCCTACTAATATTCAAGTGTCCAACTTCTAATGGAAAATTCAAATTGAGAAAATTTATCTATTTGGGCTTCCTCCGCAGAACTATCTATCTAACAATCCCTCCGCAGAACTATCTATCTAAACAATCCCTCCGCAGAACTATCTATCTAACAATCCCTCCGCAGAACTATCTATCTAAACAATCCCTCCGCAGAACTATCTATCTAAACAATCCCTCCGCAGAACTATCTATCTAACAATCCCTCCGCAGAACTATCTATCTAACAATCCCTCCGCAGAACTATCTATCTAACAATCCCTCCGCAGAACTATCTATCTAATAATCCCTCCGCAGAAATATCTGTCTAAACAATCCCTCCCCAGAACTATCTATCTAACAGTCCCTCCAAAGAACTATATATCTAACAATCCCTCCTCAGAACTACCTATCTATCTAACAATCCCTCCGCAGAACTATCTATCTATCTAACAATATTTTAGCCTTTATTACAAACATTATTGTATATAAAAAAATACTTCTTTTTATCTGAGACATGATGCCGTAGAATTCAAAATTTGCAAGGTTTGTGCAGAATTGCCAAGTTTTAACCCTCTATTCCTGTTTTTCACTTTTCAAACCTTATTATTCAAATCCAACTCCCATTTCTTAACTCTCAGTTCAGTATAAAACTAGCCCAATCGGGAAAGGGTTAACGGAATTTTTCTGTTAAAAGGATTGTGAAAGCGTGTATTTAAGTGACCCTCCATGCAAAGATGACAATGTCCGACTTACAACGGTACTCTTGAAAGTTTTGTCTGATCAAGTATGAGTTAGATTTTTAAAGTATTTATTCACAAAAGTGATTCTAGAGCATTTCTTGCTTTTAAAAAACAATGGAAAATTTATCAGAATCTGGCGTGTTTAGTGTCAGAAAAAAGAGTTCCACATGTTTTATCTCATTAAGAAGAGTTATATTAAATTCCGCGTACAGTCCCTTTAAGAGAATTTGATAGATTTGCTTCAATTGCTTCGCGAACACTCCCTTTCATAAAAAGTTCCAGGAAAACTTTTACTTCATCTAAATATTTAAATGTTATTCCTATATTATCCTTGGCTGTGTAGCTACAAGCTGAAAGACCTAAAATTATGCTAATTTTAAAATTGTTTAAAATGCTTTTATGTTCCAGTCCATTTCACGCTTACACAATTATCTTTCTTCAAGATGAAAGAACATTTTTTATTTAAATTTGTTCATATTATATATAGAAAATTATAAAGGATTAAATATTCTGAGTTGAGAATTTTTGAACAGAAAGAAGTTGGTGATCCAGTCGTATTTAGTTGAACCATCTCTTTTTCGTTCATAAATTCCAACATAAGTATACTTTTTAGGCCTTATGCACCAAAAACATGTTTGCACCATGATAACTGTAGTTAAGTCAGGGATAAGAAAAGTGTTAAAAGAATGGCTATTTTGATATTTGATAATTGTAAATAATCAATTTTAAAATAAAAGATGATGAGTATCATATGAGGTTTTTTTTAGGTATACCCTTTTAAATCAAACATACAAAACAAAATTAGAGAGTCCCTTTAAGCTACGTGAGCAGTTCCTTTAAGTAAAAAACTTGTTAAGAATATAAAATCTAGTATCTGTATTTTCTACAACTGTGTCAACAAATCAGATTCGACAGTAATTTATTGCTTCGCCATCTAGAGAGGTTAATATCAAACTTTTTACAGGAACACATTTCTAGATTTATCATAAATAACTCTTATCCCATTAGATAGCTAGAGGGAGCTAAGTAACAACTTTTCCCCAAGTAAATTTGGTCGGTCCTTCATGGCAACAGTGGCATAAACGACTCCAATGCATTAGGATGTCAATGTCGTAGAATTTTTTTTTCCAAAAATGAAGAAAAAAGTGTTCAAAAAAATGCTTTTAAGCCCTTTTTCTACACTGTCATCTGTCATCTCTAAACAGTTTAAAAACCATGTTTATAGAAAATCACAATGATTTTGATATTCATGAACATATAGTCCACCAGGCTTTCGTTAATGACTTCTGATTAAATGACTATTTATAAAGAGTGCTTTTAGGCGCTGAGAAAGCTGTATCCTGAAATGCTGAAATGCTTAGTCAGACCATACATTACCAAGAGGGTAACAATCAGAAATATGTGTTAAATGCATTTTTCCCTTGCCTACAAGAGATTAGAATGCGTAGATCCAAAAGAGAAGAACAGAAAACAGATGTATGATCGGATAAAAAGTCGGAGAAAAAATTTTATTAGAACTTTTTTTTTATTTCAACATAAATTGTTAAAAAAAAATCAAGCGTGCTTTCCAAATTCCAATATCAGGATCAAGATTTAATAAAAAGCTGCTTGAACTGCTTGTACTAAAATGAACCACTTCTCTTAAACTTGGACAAGATTAGTGGTTCAACTAGGTCTTCTTAAATCTGCAGTATCAGTACATTTAGATCCAATTTAAACTCAGTGAACATATTAAAGAGAATGTAAGCGTAATTCAGGGGCGGTGGGACATTCGCCCCCCCCCTGACAGATTCAGGGAGAGGCGTGAATTAGGATTTTTTTGTTCCTATTTTCAGAATAGCTTCTCAATAGCATGCTCATGGGAAAGAAACCCTAGTGCAAAACAGGAAAAATATCTGTCTTAATAAACTATAATGTGAGAAAAGTTAAAAATCTAGTCTTTTAGTCTTTAGTCATTAATTTTGACTCTTTTTGAGTCTTTTTAGTCAACAAAAATTTTTGCCTGCACCGCGATTTTTTGTTCCTAATTATGAATTTTTTGGTTCCTAAAAACTCTTGGCCCCCCCCCCCCTCTCACTTAAATCCTGTATCCGACCCTGGCGTAATTTCAGGTAACCCAAATGCAAAGATGGCAATAGCCGATTTACATAGTTGATATTTCATAACTTTTTTGATTTTTTAATATTAATATTTCGCTTACAACTTGTTTTCACGGCTGGCGCTGGAATTTCGAACATTCCTAGAAAATACGAAAATGTCGTCTTCATTTTCAAAAATCTTCGAAACAGGAATGAATGTTTTCAAAAGTAACTCTCGGATCATAAAATTAAAAAAATATTATGAAATATCAACTATATATGAATGCGTCGAAAAATTATCAATGACTACTGTTTGTAATATCTGAATGATTTGTTTGGAATTAAATTGATTGTTTCACGATCCAAGTTGAATATTACAACTTTCTGAATTTGTATGGACACTACACGTTCTTCGGTATGAGTCGTTTTTAACAATTTTCTCTTTATAGACGCAACAGATAGAAGTAAGATTAAATCACCATCGAATATTTTCGACGTAAGCCTATACCCCCTTTCATTTTTCGCGAACACTCCCTTTAACCTGTTTTTTCATTTTCATTTGCGGTTTCTCTGAAAAAATGACTTGTGCATTTCTTGTTTATAAGAAACAACGGAGAAACTCACAAAAAATAAACGCTCGTCGAGTCTGAAAAAACGACGATATCTTCACAATTTTTAATTAGATTACGGTTTCAAGGGTAACGTTGTAAATTGGGCATTTCTTTATTTCATGGAGGGTCACTTGAAATTACGCTTTCAGTCCCTTTAACTGTTATTTATGTTTTTTTGTCTTATATTTTGCAGTGGGTTTATAATAGTTTAAATTCAGTATTATAAACTTAACATTAACATCTGGTAATTTCCCACACATTCTTTTATAATGATAATAAAGCAAAATAAAACTTAATCAATAAATCAAAACTAAACTTGTTAATACAAAAGACTTAATTTTAATTTTCTAATCCAAATATCTGACGGACGACGGTGTGATATTTCAATCTTATACTATTATTATAGCTTATCCAAGGTCTACAACATCGGGTTGGAAGATAAAGGGATAAGAAAATTAGAGTTTGTGGACCCCCATCAGTAGAGTTTACAACAGTGCCCTTACAACCTTTCACTGATTAATGATGACGAACTTCTTCATCAACAGAAAAGCTTGAAATTGTTTAACATAATATTTAGATAGAAAAATCAACTCCATCATGTTTGCTCAGACTAAGGTTTAAAGGGTACCGTTGTAAATCAGACATGACTCTCTCAGGGATTGATTGCTATAACTATGTAAGGAAATATGCTTGAACATGATGCAACTTTAATGAACGAGAGATTGCTATAAATATGAAAGGAAATATGCTTGAATATGATGCAACTTTAATGAATGAGAGATTGCTATAAATATGTTCCTTATGATTGAACATGATGCAACTTTAATGAATAAGAGATTGCTATAAATATGTAAGGAAATATAAACCGCAAAAAGCTATTATTAAAAGTTTTAATAAATATTGTGGGAGAAAAAGGAAAGAAAATGCCAATATTGATTATATTAATATTAATATCAGAGTAAGGATAATGTGTGGATCAACTATACCTTCATAGAAGATAAAGTAATATAGAGTAAACCGTAATACCCTACAGTTCATAGAGGATCAAACATAAAGAGGGGTAAAAAACCCACTCAAATTCATAGAGGGCAGAAAAAAAACTGTCATTAATACACTTCATTTCATAGAGGATAAAGAAAAAGAGAGCTTGCAGCAATTCCCTCCCAGGCACAGAGAATGCAACAAACAGAGATAGCAGTATCACCATCCCCTTCACAGAGTATGAAACAAACAGAGATAGCGGTATCACCATCTCCTTCACAGAGTATGAAGCAAACAGAGAGAGCAGTATCACCATCCCATACACAGAGTATGAAACAAACAGAGATGGCAGTATCACCATCTCCTTCACAGAGTATTCACGGAGAATGAAACAAACGAAGATAGTAGTAACACCCTTTACTTAACATCAATTGATTGCTTCTTAAATCAATTTGCAATTACAGGAGAAATAAGTTCCAAAACTAACACTTGGCTCATTTCTAACTCTGAGTGTTAGAAATGGGTTTTGGGATCCCGGCCCATATCCAGAGTATAAGTCGATAGTAAAAACTATAACCAACATTTTATTAAACATGACGAAGACAACAATTCCCAATTTTATACTTTTTTTAAAATAAAAAAATTTAAAATATTTATATTGGAGTTCTTTTTATATTAAATCTCTTGTCGTTTTCGAGACAAAACATACTTTCCCGTTTTTGGGTATAATCCGCAATTAAAAAAAAACTCACTTTCATAACTTATAAAATAAATCACTAAAACAAAAATTATCTTATGAAGACTAAATCAATTTCTGACTTATTTCTAGAATCTAAGTTTCCACATTTTATCTGTTAAATTAGAAAATATCGATGATTTATTTTCATTTCATTTCATTTTAAACAAACAGTTTCCCCATTTCTAATTAACTCTTATTGTAAGAAAAAATGGCATTAATATTTTGATTTCTCAATGCTGTAATGATTTTTAAATTATAAGAACAGTGGCCGAATTTAAAGAATTTGAGCGGCGGTTTAAATTTAAGCCGCGGTTTAAATATAGTTGGTTCCACTTAAAATTGTATCAAATGCTTCAAGATTTAAGCCGGCGCTTAATTTAAACCGGGTTTTGGCGGATTTAAACCGCGGCTAAAATTTTTTAAATTCCATCTCAGTTTGTTTTATTTTCTATTTTGTTTATATTTTACCTTATCAAACAATCTTGTTATGTTACGTAAACGTAAGTGCGTAAATGCTTAAAAATTTACATTGATATGAATTCCAGTAAATGTCTCAAAACCAGGATATGTTCCGAAAACGCGACGACATGAGCTGAAATCCGGTAATTGTTTCAAAATAGGGATATGTTCGAAAATGAAATCAAGAATCCTCAAAAACTAATTCTCACACATTATTATTAGTTTAAAATTTACATGTATTGTTTCAATATATAGTTTTAGCCATTTTTTATAAATATATAGTGTAATTTTACTCGTCTTGGATTTGGCCCAATTTCTAACACTCTATTTTAGAAATGGCCAAGTGTTAGTTTTGGAACTAATATCCTCTGAAATTTTATAAAGACTTTTTTATTTTAATTTTAAAGTTAGAAACAATTTTATTAAACCATATATGCAATGCATAAGCTGACCTTTAGAAAATGGTATTCACGTAGTTTTCTAAATTAACAATTCATTTTGTATCTATCTATCTTTGCAAAAACTGGAGATAATTTTTCAAAATGAAGGATTTAAAACACGAGAAACACCTGCCGGGAGGGGGGTAAAAGGAAAATGTGTACAAAGGTTGTTAGAGGCATGAAATATGCATTAATTATCCTATATATGAATTTGTTTACATAATAAATACTATACTCCAGTTTCTGGGTGGAATGTCAGCAACGTGATTGCCGCGTGTAGGAAGATTTTTGTTTATATATCTCCCAAAAACTGCATCATGCAGTACACTTTATTATGTAAACAAAGATATGACTGTTCCGAATTTATGTCAGAAAGTCACCTGAAAAAAGTTCCTGGAAAAAAATCTGGAAATAAAAACTTCAGTAAAAAAGTCCCAATTTTCTGAAGTCCTGGGACAAAATGTCACTGTAAATAATAAGTCCTGGGACAAAATGTCACTGTTAATAATAAGTCCTGGGACAAAATGTCACTGTAAATAATAAGTCCTGGGACAAAATGTCAGTGTTAATAATAAGTCCTGGGACAAAATGTCACTGTAAATAATAAGTCCTGAGTTTTGTGAAAATGAGTTCAAGTCTGAGACGTTTTAATAAAAAGTACTTTTTTTCTAAACATCTGCATTTTTTAATATAGCAAGCGGTGTTTTTAATATCAATTGCCCCTTTTTTGCATTGTTGTAAACATCCTTTGTTCCCATGCATTTTCTACTAAAATAGGACTTGTTTTCCGGGGACGTTTTTGCATAAAATCACACTGGAAGCAAAATAAAATTTGTAGAAAATAAAGTCTCAAATTGGTAGGACTTTATTTCCAAAGAATTTTTATTTCAAGGACTTTTTTCCACAGGACTTTTTTAGTGCCGAAATTTAGGACTTCATTTCCGAATACTTTTTTCAGAGAACTTTTTTGACGGATACCGACTGTTCCAGGCATATTCCTTGGTGAAGAAGGAAGAAAGGATTAAAATTACGAACAGAAAGAGTTGTAATTGCAAAAGCGTCCAAAACATAGAGAAAGGAAACGAAGAGGTAAAGTTTTATACCTCAAATGTACACATACCGACCACCCTATTAATTAATTAATCAGGAATATTTTGAACAATCTACTGAATTCGATGGGGAAATGGCAACTAGCCAACCCACTTGTAGGTTTTCCATTCATTAGTTAGAAGTTCTGTCAAAAATATTAAGTTTCTATTGAGCATGCGTTTAGCTTAAAACTTTAATGACCTTCTTATTTCCAACAGCTTATTTTTTCTTCTCTTCAACTCTTTATCATAAACGTACATGACAGTGTAAAGGAATTAAGTTTTTGCCACAAACTAAAATTATATTTGAAACCTGACGATGTAAACCCTTGATATTTGATATAACCTTGGGAAGTTGTCACTTGGAAAAAATGCTTTAGAAAGTACCTAACATCACTCAGATAGTGATGTAAGTGTATATTTGTGAATCTAACAAAGTAAAATGGAGAGTCGGTTGTGTTTTACGCCGACAGTCCCTTTAAGTAGAGCTTTTGGCTGTCCTCTAAACATTATAATGTCCCTCATAATCAGAATATTCAGCCCAGGGCAGATATACTTTATGTCCCTAGGGATTTTTATTCATCATCCTACACCATAAAGGTTTCTTCAGTTTAGGAACCTTCGTATAAAGGGCAGGGTTGAACAAATATTCACTTTTGGGCAAAAAATTCATTTTTTAATTAAAAAGAAAATTTTCCCTTTTTGGGAAAGATTAGAATAACAACTGTTGAAAATATTTTGGGGATGCCTCAAGAGCAAATTAATTTTTCAAGGGGGGTCTTTTGACAATGTGACAACAATGGAAATTTTAAAAGTACATCTTCTCCCTTTTTTAATGGCACAATGAGAACTTGATTAGTTATGACAAATGATATTTTTACGGCTAAGAAAATCCATTACGGTATCCTAGTTAGCTTTCAATTGTTGTTTCTACAATGCACAATACTGCTTCAGAAACGATGAAGTAAATTATCAGAATTTATAAGTTATCCAGCTCGAAAATCGACGTTATCTTTCACATTAATGATCAGATAAAAGTTTAAAGGTACTGTTGTGAAACAGACATGCCCCTCTTGAAGTAAAAAGACAGTCCCTTTAATGTATTTATAGTTTCTTAGAAACTTTAGTCATTAAACAGGTTTTTTTTTAATATCAGTTTTCTTATTTACTTGTGTAGTCTATCGAGAAAATGACAATTGCTATGATAAGACATTGTCCAAGGGTTTTTGGTTTACGAATAGTTCGTCGAGAAAATATCTCTGAGTTTATGGGTACATACTCAGACACTATAGTAGGTGTCTTCCGACATTGTTTTACTCTCCCTTGGGATATTATCCATCCATCTATCTATTTATGAGATGTGTCTCTGGAAAGTTTGGGCTTCCTCCGGATTGAATTCCCGGAGAAAAATGTCTCCGCATTTGAACCATTGTAATCAACGTTCATTGATCGATTGCTATTTACGGGGCGATTTTTGGGCACGCTCCGTACACTGGACAGTGGTCGTGGGAGGATATCAGATACGTGGGATACTATAGAATACACGGACAATATTTTTTTACCGGTGGATACAGGAATATACATTTAACTTGACACTTTATCTTTGCATTATATATCTTGATTGCCAGAGCCTTACCAAATAAATACATAAAAAAATTACCAGGGTTACCAAATTAATGGTTTGATGTGTTAGGATGGTTCGATGTGTTAGGATGGTTTGATGTGCGAGGATGGTTTGATGTGTTAGGATGGTTTGATATGTTAGGATGGTTCGATGTGTTAGGATGGTTTGATGTGTTAGGATGGTTTGATATGTTAGGATGGTTTGATGTGTTAGGATGGTTTGATGTGTTAGGATGGTTTGATATGTTAGGATGGCTTGATATGTTAGGATGGTTCGATGTGTTAGGATGGTTTGATGTGTTAGGATGGTTTGTTGTGTTAGGATGGTTTGATGTGTTAGGATGGTTTGATAAGTTAGGATGGTTTGATATGTTAGGATGTTTTGATATGTTAGGATGGTTTGTTGTGTTAGGATGGTTTGATGTTTTAGGATGGTTTGATGTGTTAGGATGGTTTGATGTGGGGTTGATATGTTTTTGCAATAAACCGTTGGATAAATTAACATATTAATACAAGCAGTTATTTATACAGTGCACTGATGGGTAGTAGGTACACATAGGATAATCCTGGAACCCTTTTCTGGGGGAACCAGGGGACTAGGGAAACCAGGGGACTAGGGAAACGATGGGGACTAAGGAAACCAGGGGATAAGGGGAACCATGGGGACTATGGGAACCAGGAGACTAGGGGATCCATGGGGACTAGGGAAACCAAGGGACTAGGGGAACCAAGGGACTAGGGGAACCAAGGGACTAGAGGAACTAAGGGACTAGGGGAACCAAGGGACTAGGGGAACTAGGGGACTAGGGGAACTAGGGGACTAGGGGAACCATGGGGACTAGGGGAACCAGGGGAGAAGGGGAACCATGGGGAGTAGGGGAACCTGGGGACTAGGGGAACCAGGGAACTAGGGGAACCAAGTCACTAAGGGAACCAAGGGACTTAAGAAACCAAGGGACTCATGGAACCAAGGGACTAGGGAAACCGAGGGACTAGGGAAACCAAGGGACTAGATGAACCATGGGACTTGGGGAACCAAGGGACTAGAGGAACTTAGGGACTAGGGGAACTAAGGGACTAGGGGAACCAAGGGACTAGGGGAACTAAGGGACTAGGGGAACCAAGGGACTATGGGAACTAAGGGACTAGGGGAACCAAGGGACTATGGGAACTAAGGGACTAGGGGAACCAGGGGACTAACAGGGCAAATAAGGAAAAGTTTAAAAAAGGAGACTAGGGTAACGAAAAAAAAATACGTCCAGCTTTGTGTAATGTGTATGAAAGGTGAACCTAAAGGAGACCTTAACAATCTTAAAATATTTATTAAGGCTGAATGTTGACTTCTATCTTGATCACAAAACAAGGATATAGTAATCATTAATATGACAAACAAAACTGTTAGGATTCAAGTAACCAGAAATGTAAGGAATAAATTAGTACAGTGTCATCTTTTGAGGGTAACCCTGTATAATACATAGTAACGTCTCTAAACTATCATCTTTTGAAGGTAACCCTGTACAATACATAGTAACGTGAACGTACAGGGCGTCTCTAAACTATCACCCTTTTGTGGGTAACCCTGTACATAGTAATGGGAAGAAAGTTTCAAATTAAATGTTTAATCAAGAATTCTAAAAAACTAAATATATCCTCCCTGTCGGACAATTTATATTCAGTAAAAGGTTTAATAAAATCTTAATAGTTTTCTCTTCTTGTCATTTCCAGTCGTGTTTGTACATATACATATACTACCTTGGGAACCCAGGCTACTCCTGCCGCTTACCCGCACTTGGTCGTAAATTACGACCAAGTGCGGGTAAACGACAGGAGCTAAGAACATCTCCCAAGTTCCCCAATCAAAATGTCAGACAAATTGGTCCAGGGGTTCATGAGTTATGATCGTACATCCAATAAAAAACAGAGATTACTACATTCTTTTTAAAAGAGATTTTTTTGTCCCCAGGACATGATCGGGTTGTTACGATCAAATCTCGGAATTTTTTCTATTGCGAAAGTTTGGTGTTGTCTGGGTTTTTTTATTGATCTACCAGGGGTTGTAATCTGGCAGCACATTCATCCATCCACGCTTCATTCATTCTGAGAAGAGGGTTGACAAGATTCCAGCTGCCTAAGATTCTTCTTAGGCCTGAGAATATAGAGTGCAGGAATCCTTCTGATATACTGGAATGAGGCCCGGGTGCCGTACTGATAGGAAACATCACACTCATTGCTCCCTAACATCTGTAAGCCCGGATTGGATACCCCCAGGTACCTATAGCTGGCAACCATAGACTCTCCCTGCTTGTCCACCATTCCTCTCTTCATCGTCATTCACTTGGATCAATCCCACTTGAAGCTTCTTTCTTGTTGAGTAGAAAGCACGCACCCTTTCGCTGCGAGAGCTGTTGACAGCCGCCCCTCTGTCCTCCTACATCCGTCAGGTGGTCATAACTGCTAAACCAGATGTCGGCTTCAGATGTTTTTGAAACCACAGGTTTGTGTGGAGTACGGGAATCGAACCCGTGAACACCAGTCTGGACACCAATCCAATTACTGGCTGTGGACAAGTGTGCTTAACTTCAGTGATCTAACGAGAACTGGTGTCACACACTCTCCACGCCACCCCACTACATTCTAAATAAAGATACATAGCATTGAAAAACATTTTTAATCAAATGGAAATTTTGCTGTTTGCATTTTTTAACTCTTAATTTTGGCAGATTAGTTGTTTTAAAATAAGTTCATTGGATTTTTGTTGGGATTTTTTTTATCAAAAAACGAAAATACATCTAATTTTCTCCGTAATTTGCCGCCGACTTACAGTTGGAAAGTTTTCTTTCTTTTTTACCTTCAAACTAATTATAGTTTTTTTTATTTCGTGAAATTTAGTTGATCCATTATTTTTTTTGTAAACCAAACCGAAGTTATGGGAAAACATGGCCGACGGATAATTCGTATTTTGTTAGGATTAAAAAATAGTCTTCAAGAAAAGTTAAATGGAGACTAAAATTCAACAGTTTGTATCTTATTATGCAAAAATATACCAAAAACACATTTAATCTTTTTAAACAGAATTTTATCGAAATCCCTGTCAAAGAAATCAAGACTCAATTTCCCCTCATTCTCTTGTTTCTGTCGTCTTCCATCCTTTTATAATTTGAATTTTATAATAGGGTGGAGAAAAGAGGGAAATTATGTTAATTTAGAGCGCAGTTTAGGTTGATTAACTGCTATATTAAGTGGGTCGTTCTCGGCCTAATCGTGGTTCTTTGTATCAACTATTAGAAAATAATTTAGTTTAGTTTTCAGGACTTTTTTAGTTTAGATTTGATTGTTGCAATTGTTGTAATCATCAGTGGTTGAAATGCAATGGTGTTTGTTTACAGAAATACAATTTTTTCTTCTGTTTTTCGTAAAAGCATAAAAAGAAATGTTGTAAATAGACAGTTTTATTTTTAACCTGTTTAAATTTATACTCCTGATCTATTCTGCAGTTATCTGAATCTATATACTCCTGATCTATCCTGATCTATTGCTGCAGTTATCTGAATCTATATACCCCTGATCTATCCTGATCTAATCTGCAGTCATCTGAATCTATATACTTCTGATCTATCCTGATCTATTCTGCAGTTGTCTGAATCTATATACTCCTGATCTATTCTTCAGTTATCTGAATCTATATACTCCTGATGTATCCTGATCTATTCTGCAGTTATCTGAATCTATATACTCCTGATCTATTCTGCAGTTATCTGAATCTATTCTAAGAATTGAGGAAATGAGGGTTTGGAAACGAGCAAAGTTTAAATAGTGGGGGAAATCTATTTTAAATAATTAGATTGGAGAATCGTATGATAAAACGAAGGATTTAGGGAAGATGAAGGAAGAAAGGAAAAGGGAAGAAATAAAAGTTTACTGTTGAAAGCAAGGTAAAAATGAAAGTAGCAGGGGTGAGGAAAGGAGAAATGGAAAGGTAAGAAAAGAGAGGAGAAGGAGGGAAAGGAAAATATCAAAAGAAAGAGGAGGGGAAGGTTCTATAGGGAATATGTAGAATTGTATAAGGGTGAATATTGAATGAACTGTGTGCAATATATATGGCTCAGCATTTAAATATCGACGTGAATGCCCGAAATTTAAATTTAGGTTCAGACCAGATCAATCAAATAATATCTGGATTGGATACCTAGGGAAGGATGAAGGCAGAGCCTTCAAGATATGGTAGGGGTGGGGTTTCAAAAATAGACAGAAATAACAACATAGAAAAAAATATGATTTTAGGCTTTTTGCTAAAACATAGAAATTATCTGAGTTGCTTTTATTAAATCATGTAAATGATAGTAAAAAAGGAACAAGGAAGTTGCAGATTTCTGCAGCGAAATATATAAGGCAATTGTCAGAATTTGATACTTTTTTCGAAAAAAAAAATGAAAATATTTTTTTTTATTATTGCTTAGTAACAACTGTTTAGATGGGATCGAAGAAAAAAAGAAATGAGCTCTAAGGTGTTTTTTTAAGAGGATGGGAAGGTGGTGATGGGTGAAGCCTAATAGGGTTTATACAGAACGTCCCATATCATATTAGATTATATCCAATCTTTAACGCCAAAATACGCACATAATACTCACAAAACTTAGCATTTTTTTGCAACATTCTTTTTCTATTAGCCTTATTAAATTTTTAAAAATGATTCACTCTTCTTAAATTTCCTGATTTGTCCCCCAGATCGTAATTTTGACGCGGTCTAACTTGATGTGGGACACCCTGTATGTTTGTTAACCCTTTGTGTCCCGGTTATTGGGAGGAAAAGGAGATTTGTAAAAAAATTAAATATTTGAAAGAGGATTCCCCCCCCCCCTCTAAACCCCCCTCCATCCTCCACTCCTTTTACACTAACTGAGAGAAAGAAAAGACACCAAAACACGTGTTTTAGTCATCGGATTCCTGTTTTCAAGATGTTACCATAAAAAATAGGAAAAAAATTAAACTAACTAATTAATAATTAAACTAACGATACTGAAATTATTTTTTTCTAACATATTTCATCCCACCTACCACTCCGTCCCCTCTCTTTGAAAATAATTATAATACAAATTTTAGACAAAAAACTTTGCATTGTGTAACAATCAATTAAGCAAACATTTTTGCCTTTCATACAAGTTTTTGCGTGCAATTTATTTATCGACTGTCCTCTTTTATCTATCTATCTTTTTGCTTATATTCTATCTTTCTATCTATCTAAAATATAACTATCTATCTATGCCCGTTCTATCTTGTTCAATCAATTAATATAATATTGTTAGTGTCTGAAGACTCTTTTTGCAAGGCTGGTATTTATTGTTGTGTATACAAATAGAAGTGACTGAAAAGTGTTTTAGCACCAACATTATTAAACTAGTAAAATTTATCAATAAACTAAAGGGAGTGTTCACGAATAATAAAAGGGGGTATATGTTGACGTCGAAGTGAAAATTTTCAAAAGTAACACTCGGGTCATAAAAAAATTTAAATATTATAAAATATCAACTATTGAAATCGACAATTGTAGATTATAATAACTGAAAGAGTAGTTTCAAATTTAATTTAGTCATTTACGATCTGAGTAGAAAATGCAACTACGTGAATTTGTATGAACGCTACGCTCTTGGGTGTTGTTAGAGGTTTTCAAACATTTTATCATCATAGACACAACAGATAGAAATAAAATTGGTAGCGATCAAGATCAGCCTATACCCCCTTTGATTTTTCGCGAACACTCCCTTTTTACCCCCCCCCCCCCATTCAATCGGAAACAGTTTGGAAAGGTAAGGTATCCCATCGAGGAAACAGTGAAGTTAACTTGAAATTTTAAAACTTTCTTAATTTTAGATATATTTGAAAATTGTATATTTTACACGAAGCTGCTTATTGTATAGTTTCTACACTGTTATAATGTTCACGTAAGACGGAGGTAAAGTTCGCGTTATATTGAAAAGTTAATGTTTTCAAAAATAACTCCACTTGTTAAGAACTGTTGAGAAGAACAAAAATGTCTTGAATTTCTATTTATTAATATGTCAAATCAATACTACAGGAGCTCCGAGGTCACAAAGTTGTTCTAGTAATGTTGCATAGATTTGACCTTCTGATAGAGGACAGATGTGATTTATTTTCCCTGGTCTTGGATCAATATTTTAGAAAAAATTTGCGATTCTTTCGTCTTTAAAGGGACTGTAAAGGAAAAATGAAAAGGGGTATAGGATGAAACCTGAAAATCTCAGGCATTGAACGATAAATATAAAAAATCAATCTGATGTTCCTGTCTCGAGAAATTGATATAAAACTGTGTCAAATTTATACGAAAATTCATATATATGCAATTTTGTATAAAAGTTGTAGTATTAAACAGATCATATTCAACAAATACGCAACCAATGTGAAAACGATTAAATCACATTGTCACGTGATACAGACGGAATTTACGTGTAACCATGCAGTGTGTAACGTGCACTGCCATTTGCTGAAGTGAAGACTATATGTAATAATATTATCAATTTTTTCCACTTGAAACTATCTTTTAAAACTGAGATGAATACCTCTAAGGGACTGCAGACTCAATTTCAAGTGACACTCCATTTATAGAGTGACATGTAATAATCACAAGTTTATACCATCAAGAATGGATGAGATATACATGTTTTTAACTCTGAAAATTGTCTATTTCCAACTGTGGTTTTTTTTTATAATTGTGAATAGCAGATTTATTGCTATGGGAACAACGGAGAACAGTATGAGAATTAATCACTTTTTGTGCTAAATATTTGCCATATCACTGATCAGATAAGTTATGGTTAAATATTGATATTGTAATTTATTGATATATAGATAGATAGATTTATCTGTTTATAAAAATGCAAATATTTTTACCAAATTCATCATGAAAACCAAAATGACATTAATTTTGTTTCTGAGAATACTTATTTTAAATGTTACAAACTTTTATTATGTTTGCAAACTTATATTGCAAACATTATAAATTAAAAAGATTGTTTCTTTAAAAAGGACATGCGAACCCCCCTACCCTGACCTGTCTCAATCGCTCCCTTACAACACCCCTGTTTGTAAAAGTTAAACTTAAAGAAACAATCAAACTTTAGAATTTCAAGCCCCCGAGGGGGGGAAACAATACAGCAATAACAAACAAATACAAATACTGTAAATGCTAAAACCCCAAAATCAATCAATCAATCAAGAAACCAGAATCGTAAATACTGTTTTATTGCAAAGGAAAAGGGCAAAAACTTTTTGTGCAGACATAATTTTTAGACTGGCATTTAGATTTACAATGGTACCCTTATAAGCTTTGTCTGATCAAGACTGTCTGAAATATTCATGAATTGAATTCTCTAGAAAATATTTTTTTTTATTTTTTAGAGCAGCTTCTCGATAAAGTACAATAACTTGCGGATTTCTTGCTAAAGATAAAATTTAAGAAAGTTTTCAGGATTGAGCACTTTTTTCATGCTAGCAAAAAGTGAGTAGAAAAAATTGTGATAACGTTATTTTTCTATTTCCATTTTTGCATACTTACACAGTTTTTTTTTATTTTAAGGAAAAACAACTACTTTTAAACCTTTTCCACGCTATAGTGTTAATTCGATATTAGCAAACTTAGATAAACACGGATTGGATAAATGGATACAAAACATTAGATGGAAAGATGGATACAAGATATTAGATGAATACAAGCAAGGTTATAATGCAAGGAGAGTTATTTCAGAGGAGTACGCATCTTTTGTACTGCAGTGTATTGTCTCTGGGCGGTAATGTAAACACAAGACGGATGTCGCAGCCTGGCATGGGATCTATCTTTCACATAAAAATTCAATAAAATATTCTGGTCATAGGAAACTATTATGTGAATTATCAAAATTATCAAGTAGATGGATACAAGAAGATGGATAAATGGATACAAGAAGATGGATAGATGGATACAAGAAGATGGATGGATGGATACAAGAAGATGGATAGATGGATACAAGTAGATGGATAGATGGATACAAGAAGATAGATAGATGGATAAAAGAAGATGAATAGATAGATACAAGAAGATGAATAGATAGATAAAAGGTTTGGTTGATGGTAAATGAAGGGATAAACCATCAGTTCTAATATAAACCTTCCCAACCATTTAATAGAACAAAGTGAACAAAATGTTAGAGTTTGAAATATTTGCATTTGAAATAGGAAGGGGGCCTTGGGGGGGTCTTGGATAGGTAAATAGTGATATAAAGTAGAGTTCAGAAGACATTGTTTTTCGGAACATTAACTTATAAGCGAACATTTCTCAGGGTTTCATACAAATTACATTCATAGTCTACACACACTAAACATATAAACAAAATATACTTTTTTTGACTTTTCGACTTTGAAAAAGAAAATTTTCTTATTTTAAAAAATGCTCAAATTTGAGTATTAACTAATGTTTGTTTAAATATTATTCATAAATTTTACAATATTGTTTTAAAGATATTAAAAAATTATTGAAAAAGTAGGTTCCATTCTATGTTAATGTAGATTTTGATATTTAATGTCATAAAAACTGTTAAAGAGTATTTCATAGATAACACACTAGCTGGATTAAAAACTCTTCTTCCTTGCACTTTTTAATTTTGGTTCTAGTTCTGACCCTCTATGCAAAAATGGCAATTCTCGATTTATACCGGTACCATATATGTAAACCTTTGACTGGTGTATATAATACCTCGAAAATACCGAATGAAAATATTTATTTTCTGTGACATCTAGAGAGTAAATAACAATATTTATTAAAATATTAAATAGGTTTCAAATCAAGCGTTTCTGTAGATTAATAAGAATTCGTACGACACTCTTCCAATGTGTAGTCTCTTGATAAATGGGACAACTTTGCGACTTGTAACTAAGTTTTTATTTTGCAAAACAAGAATTTAGAAAATAAACTTTTAAATCTGTAAACTAGGATTTTAAATTTTTCTTTTTGTTAATAATTCTTGTAGTGTGATTTGATATTATATGCAATATTTCAATTCTTGAATCACAGTTCCTTTAATTAGCGTTTTTTCTTAATCTCACTGTATATGTTGTATCAGGGTTAAATACTGGCGGAGTGTTGACAATGATGTCCCGTGGACCACACACCGACTAAAATAATAAAAATAATGAAACCGATTTAATTAAATGTCCCAGGAACCTGTTCTGCACCCAACACCCTCATTTGTTCTTGTCTCTTTTTATCTAATCTTGTTCTAATGGGTTCTTATCTAGTTTTAGAATCTTTAGAAATTTAACCCATTGTCAACCCCTATCCCCTCCCCCCCCCTCCCCCCCCCCTACATTTTCAATTTATTCCTCATTTTCATGTTAATGGCCTCATCAATTAATTTGTGTTTTTATTAGATTAATTTAGACTTTTTGTCTATCTTTCAATCTGTTTTTAGATATAAATTAGTTGAATATTTCCCACAAACTCAGACGTTTTAATTCCTATATCTTTGCAACCGAAAGTGATACTTCAAACTTTGAATTCTGTTAGATAAAATAATCTAAGTTTGCAATATCAGAGGTGTTCACCATCCGGTTGCAAAGATAAAGAGATTAGAAAATTTTTAGTTTGTGGCAAAGACTCAATTACTTTGACCTGTTTAGGTGTATGGTCTGTTAAGTCTGCATAGTCTGTCAGTCTTTCAATTTGTTAGTGTCAATGTTACAAACTGCTTATAACGGACAGACACTTCTCCTGGCACAGACACACAAACGCCTGTCATAAATCCAGAAACTAATTGACATGAACACATTTCTTTTCATTATACTTCTTCATATTTCTTCCTTCTCCTTGTCCTTCGGGTCCCATAGGATTCTACATTTATAGGAGTATGTAAAATTATATCAAGAAAATATACCAAGAGATAAAACATTTAACTTACAACACAAGGTATGTACAGGATTCCTCCCTCACAGGATGAGACTTCAAAGACGACTTTATGCAATTTTCTCAGTTTTTTGTACTTTCATGGCTCTCCGCAGCTGTCAAATTCTGTGGCAAATGAATAAGCATTTCAGACTTTTTTAAATTGTCATATTTGAGGAGATTTAGGTCATTATTACATTCTCATCCTTTGCATTGTACAATTTGTAAAACTAGAAGTCAATGATAAAAAATATGTTTCACTAGTCTCTATTTTCAGTTTTTCGATATTAATACTCTAAAGTTAGTTTACACTTGTTTTCTACTATATTTATTTATCTTGGAGACAAAAAATCCGCAAGAACTTATTTTGCGTGTTCCTTATATTGAGTAATTAATGGTGAGGGTATCTTTCACATAAAAATTCAATAAAATATTCTGGTCATAGGAAACTATTATGTGAATTATCAAAATTATCAAGTAGATGGATACAAGAAGATGGTTTAAGAGGATATATATAATTGAGGGGAAAGAAGGAGAAAATATAGTGTAGAAATGATTAACCGAATTAACCGGAATGGGAGTAATGTGTTAATAAGAATCGGAGCAGTGCACACAAAATCATAATAATCTTAATATAAAAGAAGGAGAAGGAAGAGGGTGGAGGGAGGAGGGGGGGCTGGGGGATATTTTACATTATATTTATTTTTATTTTAAAAAGTGCATTTTAAATCCTTTCCCGTTGATTAAGACGAAGGGAACATTTGAATAATGACAGGTAGCTGGAGAAACCATTAGGACTTCTTTCAAACCTGCACCCCAGGACAACCAGGACAAATTCATAGCATTAGCAGGACTTCGTTATTAATAACTCAAGGGATACTAAAAATTTAAATTCATTAATGGGACTGTAAACGTAATTTCAAGTTTCCCTCCATTTAAAGAGGAGAATCTCCAATTCACAATGGTACCTTTTAAACAGTTGTCTGACACAAAAATGAATGCAAAGAAACTTTGTTTTTGCCACAAACTCAAAAGTTCTAATCTCATGTACATCTTTTCAACTTAATCTAGCAGAATTCACAGTTCAAATATTAGAGGTCTACGAGACTCGGCTGCAAAATTAAGGTTTAGAAAATTTAGTTTGTGGCAAAAAAAGCAATTTCTTTATCATAATTTTAATTTATAGCATTCTCTAGACTTCTTTATTTTGCCCTGAAGGGATACTAAAACTATCAATTAATTCATGTCAACAGAAATTATCAGAACAATGACGTGATAAGCCAGGTTGAAATGGAAAATTTGTTTTCAAAAATGTATTCATGTATTCAAAGTTTTTTTTTTAAATCTGAAGAAATCTGACCTTTAATCCATTTTCACAAAAAGATTTATAGAAAACTGGAAAACGGTTATATATTGTTAAGATTACACATTTCTTGTTCAAATATCTCAAAAATAAATATTTTACACAAATTTTTATCAATTTTTCCTTAAAGTTTGTCTTCAAAAATATTTTTTGTATATTTTCTAAATTGTATGAACTGAGTATTATATTCTGTTAGTGTTTCATCTCCAAATAATGGAAAGTGAACTCAACCAGAAAAAGAATTTAATAAACACAACACTAACTTTCCTAAATCAGAGATATAAGATGTGATTAGAAGAGGGAGGAGGGGTTGTACTTCTATGTATTAAGAATCTTTAAAATCTGTGATGACAAAATTTCAATTAAAGTTTTAAGACTCTAGGCATAATTTCAATTGACAGTGGTTTCTCAGTAAGTGAATTGTGTATTTCTGCTTCAGAGGCATTGGAGGAAATTATCGGGATTAAACACTTTTTAAGTTAAAAAAAAAAATTACGATATCTTCCGTATTATTCATCAGATACAGGTTTAAAAGGTACGGTTGTGAATCGGAAAGTCCCATGAAATTACAAAAACGTCCCTTTGAATTAGATTTTTTAGTGGGATGTAAATGTAAACAATGCAGCTATAGATATTTAATGCAGTACGAAAACATTTTTGTGTTTATATTGTTAATATATATATTTCTCGGGTGAGGTTGGATGGGAGGGGGGTTCACTCCAAGTCTAAAGAAGAAGGATGGATGTTAGGGGGGGGGGGGGGTGGTATAATACTGGGAGAAAAAGCCAAAACAAGATATCAGAACTCAGTTAGCGGGTTAATTATAAACACAAAAACTATTGTTTGGGTGAGATTTACCCAAGCAAAGCCTTTCCACTCAATAATTCTTTTTATTATATTTTTTTTAGAAAAAAGTGAAAAGAAAGTATCTAACACATAACCGAACAAGTATTTCATTTCTTGTAAATTTCGATCCTCTTTATTGTATTCCCCCCCCCCCGTAATCCTCTTTATTAAATTATTCAGGGTTTAATTTTTCTTCTAATTCCTGCATGAAATCGTGACGGTGCAATTTTTTATCGTTTTTCTTAAAATTGATTAAACATTTTACTCTTCCGATGGAAATTATGTCGTTAAAGGAGAGAAAATGTTTGTCTTTTTTAAACTTAATATTGGTACCATTAGAAAATATATATCTTTATAATATTTACAGACAAAAATACGATGTTTTTAAACCAGTAATTATTCTTAATTCGAAATTGACATTTTTTCCCTTGACATGATTAAAAATTCACCCTCATCCCTTGAAAGTAGGAAAATATATCAAAATTTAATGTCGGTTGGCGCCACTTGTCTGGAAAAACACTTTTTTCGCAGAAAATTTTGTCAAAATCTTGGAATTTTAGCAAAATTTTAAGAAAAATCTAAGAAGTTTCCCCTCCTTCGAACCTTATTGATCCTTATTTTTTATGGATGAAGATTTCTTTTATTCAAGGTTATCATGATCTTGCTCCTTTTCTTCATTTTCTTTATTTTCTTCATTCTCCTCATTTTCTTCATCTTCCTCATTTTCTTTATTCTCCTCATTTTCTTCATTCTCCTCATTTTCTTCATTCTCCTCCTTTTCTTCATTCTCCTCATTTTCTTCATCTTCCTCATTTTCTTTATTCTCCTCATTTTCTTCATTTTCCTCATTTTCTTCATTCTCCTCATTTTCTTCATTCTACTCCTTTTCTTCATTCTCCTCATTTTCTTCATTCTCCTCATTTTCTTCATTTTCCTCATTTTCTTCATTCTCCTCCTTTTCTTCATTCTCCTCCTCTTCTACATTCTCCTCCTTTTCTTCATTCTCCTCATTTTCTTCATTCTCCTAATTTTCTTCATTCTCCTCATTTTCTTCATTATCCTCATTTTCTTCATCCATCTCATTTTCTTCATCTGGGGGGGGTGTTGTTAATTTCAGATTTTTACTTTTGTTCTTGCTTATCAGTTATTTTCCCTTGTCCATTTCGCCCCCTCCCCCTCTCCCGGCCCTTTTCCCCTTGCTAAAAAATCCCACTTCCTTCCCTGTGAATCTCTAACCATAGTCTTAAAATAAACATTTAACCATTAAGGCATTATAGTGCTGGCTGGACTTTTCAAATTCTTATTAATTCTCTCATCCATCAATCAATGACATTTTTATTTATTTCTCAGTGAATTAATTCTTGTATCGTTTGATCCATTTATCAGAGAATTCTTTCATCCATTAATAAATGCTTTTTTTAAATTCTTAAATTATTTGTCAATTAATTAATTCTTGTATCTTTGATACATTCATCAAAGAATTAATTCTTATAATAATTCTTTCATCCATCAATGAAATTTTTATAAATTCTTGATTTATTTCTCAATGAATTAACTCTTGTATCATTTGATTCATTTATCAAAGAATTAATTCTTTTATTCATTCGTTCGTCTATACAATGAATTAACTATTTTATTCATCCTTTCAATGTGTCTTTTTTTCATCCTGTCAGCCTTCAATAAATTTATTCTTTTATCAATTAATTTAGTTATCAATGAATTGATTAATTTTTTTATCCATTCATATTAAATATGTTCTTCTCAAAGGACATTTGATATTTTTTAGCGTCTTTTCTTTCAACATTCGATTTTAAAATGTAAACATTTTTTCAAAAATCGTGGTACACTGTATTAAGATAAAACCGCCACGAAGCGTTGTAAATTCTTGATATTGTGTGTATATATATGGAAGCTGAATGTTTTATGCTAGATTGTACGAGGAACATTATTTATTGTCATCAGAGAGTGAGAAACCTTTCTTTGAGGGGGGATCCTACCCCCCCCCCCTCCCCATTTTTACCCTTCTGACACAAAACACATCATACATTCCTTTTTTGTCAACCCCTGTTTCTCACTTATTTCTATTTTGGTCTTAACATACAATAAAATTAATTATAAAAGTGTTTTTTAACAAGCAGACGAACCCCTCCCCCATTCTCTGGCATCCCTTTTTTGTGAGAAGTGGTGATCCCTGAAAGAAAAGGACAATATGAGATTGAATGTGGATGAATAATAGTATCAATATTGTTTATATTTATGCTGATTATCACCATTAATATAATATCTTTATATTTAATCAAATATTTATTTATTTATAAATAAATTCATGCAAAACGCAATGCAAGAATAGAAAGCGGTAAACGTAATCGTTTCCAAACGAATCAGCGAAGATATTTAAAGTTAAGAACTTATTTTTAAATAGTACACAGAAAACCTACACAGCCAATTAAAATAAAGATTTCCAAATTTTTGAATAATAAGTTTTTGATTCTGATCTCGTCCCTGCAGCGCAATTTTTTCCAACTTGAAGCCCTAATTAAAATATGCTATTATTGTCGTTTTTATACAAAACAATCCTTTTCATTCCAATGCGATCGTTTTTAAAATAATAGTTATCATTCCAAAACGATCGTTTTTATTTCAGAACCATCGTTTTCATTTAAAAACGATCGTTGTGTTTTTTCCTCTTAAAAACTACCAAAACTAAGTTTCATTCATTCAAAAGCGATAGTTTTCAAAAACGATCGTTTTCAAAACAATTTTTAAAATTTTTTATCGTTTCTTAATAGTCAAAACTGCCCATCCCTTTGTGTTACAAAGTTTATTTAGTGAATATATATCCACGAACTACTACTGTGTTCTATGATATATGTCCAGGAACTACTACTGTGTTCTACTATGATATATATACAGGAACTACTACTGTGTTCTTCTATGATATATATCCAGGAACTACTACTGTGTTCTTCTATGATTTATATCCAGGAACTACTACTGTGTTCTTCTATGATATATATCACGGAACTACTACTGTGTTCTTCTATGACATATATCCAGGAACTACTACTGTGTTCTTCTATTATACATATCCTGGAACTACTACTGTGTTCTTCTATTATATATATCCAGGAACTACTACTGTGTTCTATGATATATATCCAGGAACTACTACTGTGTTCTATGATATATGTCCACGAACTACTACTGTGTTCTTCTATGATATATATCCAGGAACTACTACTGTGTTCTTCTATGATATATATCCTGGAACTACTACTGTGTTCTATGATATATATCCAGTAACTACTACTATGTTCTATGATATATGTCCACGAACTACTACTGTGTTCTTCTATGATACATATCCTGGAACTACTGTGTTCTATGATATATATCCAGAACTACTACTGTGTTCTATGATAAATATCCAGGAACTACTACTGTGTTCTATGATATATATACAGGAACTACTTCTGTGTTCTTCTATGATATATATCCAGGAACTACTACTGTGTTCTATGATACATATCCTGGAACTACTACTGTGTTCTTCTATGATATATATCCACGAACTACTACTGTGTTCTTCTATGATATATATCCAGGAACTACTACTGTGTTCTATGATATATATACAGGAACTACTTCTGTGTTCTTTGATATATGTCCAGGAACTACTACTGTGTTCTTCAATGATATATATCCAGGAACTACTACTGTGCTCTTCTATGATATATGTCCACGAACTACCACTGTGTTCTTCTATGATATATGTCCAATACAAGTTTATGCTTTGCAACACTGAATAGAGATTTCAAACTGGGAAATTCAAACAGAATTTCTAAAAAGGAATATATTATACTGGTATATATATATTATACTTGTTCAACATTTAATGTCTAAACTTCTTATCAGAAATACGAAATCATAATAAAGAATAAATTTTACATTTTATTTCATCAATTTATTTCATACTTGTACTGTATCCCTGTAATCCTGTAACCCTGTATTCCTGTATCCCTGTATCTCTGTATCCCTGTATCCCTGTATCCCTGTATCCCTGTATCCCTGTATCCCTGTATCCCTGTATCCCTGTATCCCTGTATCCCT
>NW_019396776.1:123888-159847 GCF_000591075.1 Eurytemora carolleeae | reverse complement strand
CGGGCCAACCTGCCCCTTGTATTGGAAGGCATGAAATTGGATTTGTGCGCTTTGCTAAAGCTGTTCAAACTATGACGCGGCAAAAACTTGACTAAACGCGCTTTAATCAACAAATTTGATTTATTATTTTAAAACAGGATTCCCCCCCCCCTCTTCCCTAAAGTAAGGAAATAAAATCTTTACTAATTTAATAGTTATTTGTGGGAATGTACTTTGGTGGATTTTATTTATTAAGCCAAAATCTTTATTATCACATTGATATTTTAAAACTTATAAAAGCATTAAGCCCATGTATCCTTTTCAATCGTTAAATTCAAAAATGAGTCTCTTGTGACGGCAAAATTTTTTGAGTTACCAAAAAAAGTTTTTGGGACACTCTGAGTTAAAAGATGTACAAACACTATTTAATCCAGGAGAGAGATTATTCAACTAATGATAATAATACAATATCAATATAATCATTTATCTAACAGTGATCCTTAGGGNTTGGTACAGGACGGGGAGACTGGGGGGAGGGGGAGTGATTAAAATGGGAAACACACACCTTTCCTAGTATTTACAATGGCGGATTCCATTTAATGCTTTAATGCTTACAAACAGTTATTCTAATTCATTAACATGTTAGAGAAATTACGTTTTTGTTAAGAAATTGCGTTAAGTAAAATAGCAAATACCTAAAAAATTGTAGATTTAAAAAAATTCCTAAACATAACAAATTACAAAATGTGCGTACTTGTAATTTGTAAATATGTAACCTTTAAATAATCCTGACTCATGCTATTATATCTAACTAATTATCCCTATCAACCCTTCTTTATACATAATTAATTGAATTAATTTATAAATTATTTAATCCTTTTCATTCTTTCAGGTGAGTTGTGTTGGATCGGGGAAGGTTTTAAAGGTAGAAAAAGTACGTTTTTCTCCATTTTTTACCATTTTTGTTATTATACCATACATCAGTCTGAGGAAAATTAGCTAAGATGCTAGTTATATATAAATCAGCTAAAATGCTAGTTATATATAAATTAGCTAAAATGCTAGTTAAATATAAATTAGCTAAGATGCTAGTTATATATTATAAATACGCTAAGTATCCATAGATAAATTATTGTCTTAGCATTTTGTTAAAAAAACTTTGATTTGCGTGTTTTTATAATCAACCCGATTCAAATATTTACGTTTTTTAGTTCGCAAAAGAAAGAAAAGGGACTGCAGGCATAATTTCAATTACCCACCATTTAAAGGGTTACTTACCGGATTCACAACGGTACCATTTAACCCTGCGTCTGAGCAAAATGATGACGATATTCATGTATATGTCTATACTGTCTATCTATCCTAAAAAAAGATAATGTTTTTTAAAAAGTGACTTGTGGATTCATGCAGATAGCTATCTCACCTTGTTACTTGTAACAGAACACAGATGTAGATTTAATGGGTACCATTGGGAATCGAACATGTAACATTTTTTAGAAATATTTAATAAAATTGATGCTATCCTGATAATTTTCATGCAATTTTATCAATAGATGCACGCACCTCTTACTTTAGTAAAAGTAAATTCAACCTAAAGTCTGACCGCGTCAACCTTGTTGCACCGGCTAGTCCTATTTAGTGTCTGCTTTATTTACCCAATGTCCGGGCGATGCAGTACAAACTGGGACCGGAAAGGTTGACCCGGCTCGGAAATTCAAATGTACTACGACTGCACGTGGATGGGCTCGTCGGTACTAATGGGTTAAAATTAGTTTTTTTAAATAAAAGTGATCTCTGGATTGATCCAACAGCAACACGGAAGGAAAATTGACCGAATTTAACTCTCGTAAGCCTAGTTTATTTGTAGGTTTGAAAGGGTTCCACTGTGAATCGACCAGGTCATGTACCCGGTACCGGCCTCTTTAAAGGAAGGGTCATTTGAAATTACGTCTCTACAGTCTCTAGAGTTTAAAATCTTTTTCTCTCTCTCCCTCTAGCCTCCTCTCTGCCTTCATCAATCTTCATTTAAATATGGAAATTTTGAAAACTGGGCCCAAACCATCCTTACCATCCAAACCCAGAAGATCCATCCATCATATATCCATCAATGAGCATCCAACAATCCATCCAATCCATCAATTAACAACTTTTATTTCTAAGCGCGAGGGGTTTAGAATAGCACAGGAATAAAATCAACCAATAGAATGGAAGGATGGAAAATGCAGGAAATGGGAAAAGTTATACTTGAAATTGGGGAAGTTATACTTGAAATTGGAGAAGTTATACTTGAAATGGGCAAAATTATACTTGAAATTGGAGAAGTTATACTTGAAATGGGCAAAATTATACTTGAAATGGGCAAAATTATACTTGAAATGGAAAGAAAACAAAAATTATGGTGCGTTGTTTCATTTAAAAAAACGCACAGTTAAAACTATTTAATTGTTAGTTTGAAAGCTTTTTAAAACGAAAGAGTTTGGGCCAAAAACTCAATTCCTTTGGTAAGAAAAAAGGTTTATCAACGTTGTCTTTATTGTGTTTTTGTGAATTTGCATACTGTAGAAATGGTCTTTATATAACATCATGCATCATATCTACTTCGTTTGATATATACTTCGTTTTCGGTTTTTTTCCTGTTGAAACGATCGTTTTTACTTCAGGAAAACTACTAATAATCGTTTCAAAATCCAAAACATAAATCTGGAAACGTAATTTTATTTGGAAAGAAAATATAGCACGCCCCAGCTCTTTATTTTGAAAGTGCAAACGATATGGATCCCCCAGTATACTAACCATGCATGTGTAAATTGTAAAACTGAAAGAAATGAGAAAATTAAATTTACTCAACCGGAGAAAGCATTTTGTGACTCTAGCCTGAAATTTGATGTATGCAATGCTTTGATAAAAAGAATAGAATCAATCCAATTTCTAACTTTTTATTTCATTCTCTTCTCGTCTCAATCTAATCTTGTTTTCAACAAAGTCAATGAAAATTTAAATTCCAAATTTCGTGAATAAACTAAGAGAATTTTGAAGGAAGGAGATTGGATAAAAATTCAATTGAAACTTTAATTGAAATTTTCTTAGTGAGTTCTTATCCCCGGCTAATCTCGACAAAATTTAAGATATTTAAAAAATTTAAATTAATAAAATTTTAAACCATGACATGAAAGACTTGTTTATTAAAAACAACCAACTAATCAATATTTCAAAATACCCCCTCCCCTTCCGGCCCCTTTCCATGCCAACATTTGCCCTTCTCCCAAAAAATGTTATTTTGAACCAGAGCTACTCATTGTAATTATTGATAATTAATGTAAACAAATCTTAAGTATTATGTTCATTTTAGAAATTTGTGCAAAAAAGCAGTTTAAAATTTCTAAAAAGAAAATTTCGAGAAAAATAGCCCCCCCCCCCCCGTCTATCTAACTATCTATCTATCTATCGTTCTACCTATTTATCTTTCCATCCCTCGATCTATCCATCTATATATCTATCTATCTATTTATCTAACTATCCATCCATCTATCTTCTATTTAATATATTCTGTGAATAAAATACTCCGTCTAAACACAAAGGTATTCTAGTATTCTAGACAACTTTTAATCCGTAAAAGGGAGATTTGAATATTCTAGTCTATTCTAATATATTCAGTTGTCTTGTCTAGTCTATTCTAGTCTATTTTAGTAATTTTAGTCTATTCTCGTCTATTCTCGTCTATTCAAGTCTACTCTAGTCTAATCTAGTCTACTCTAGTCTAATCTAATCTATTCGACTAGTCTGTTCTTGTATATTCTAATGAGTTTATTTTAGTCTAATCTAGTCTATTCGGGGCTATCCTAGTCTTTTCTGGGCTATTCTAGTATATTCTAGTATACTCCAGTCATTTTCTGTCTATTCTAGTCAATTTCATTTCATATTAGTCAACTATAGTATATTTTAGTCTATTGTATTCTATCCTTTCCTATTATTTTCTATTCTTTCCTCATTTATCTTATCCTATCATATTCTATTTTATCCTATTCTATTCTGATCGATCCTCTTCTATTATATCCGCGCCTATTCTATTCTATTTTTTAAAATCCTATTCTGTTCTTTTCTCTTCTATTATATCCGAGCCATATATTCTATTCTATTTTAATCCTATTCTGTTCTTCTCTCTTCTATTTTATCTGAGCCTATTCTATTCCATTCTATTTTAATTCTATTCTGTTCTTTTCTCTTCTTTTATATCCGAGCCATATATTCTATTCTAATTTTAATCTGATCTATTTTAGTGAATTATAATCTATCCTCGTCTTTTCTAGTTTATTATAATCTATTCTGGAATATTTTAATCTATTCTGCACTATTCTTTATCTATTCTATTATATTTTTTCTTTTCTATTCTTTTAAATCCCAGCCTATTCTACTTTGTTCCTATTCTATACTATTCTATTCTATTCTATTCTATTCTATTCTATTTTATTCTATTTTATCTCTATTCTACTCTATTCTATTCTATTCTATTCTATTCTATTCTATCCTATTCTATTCCATTCTATTCTATTTTATTATATTCTATTCTATTCTATTCTACTCTATTATATTCTATTCTATCCTATTCTATTATATTCTATTATATTCTATTCTATCCTATTATATCCTATTCTATTCTTTTCTATTCTATTCTATTCTATCCTATTCTATTATATTCTATTCTATTCTATTCTATCCTATCCTATTCTATCCTATTCTATTCTTTTCTATTCTATTCTATTCTATCCTATTCTATTCTATTCTATTCTATTCTATTCTACTCTATTCTATTCTATTCTATTCTATTCTATTCTATTCTATTCTATTCTATTCTATTCTATTCTATTCTATTCTACTCTATTCTTTTCTATTCTATTCTATTCTACCCATTGAAGTAATATATTCAAGAATTTAGAATTCTAGAAGCTGGAAGCTTTTATAATCAATACAGCTAACAAGCGGAATTTTTAACAAACAACCAAGTAAACAAAAACATAAACAAATCAAATTAAAATGTAAATGTATACATTAATTGATTAAAAACGTTAAAAAATTCAACGAAAAAATACATTTTAAGAAAAACAACTGAATTTCTTAACAATTGCAGCAAAATGTAAAATAATAAACAAGTAAAAAGAAATGAAAAAGGGGAAAATGTAAAATAATAAACAAGTATAGAGATATGAAAAAGAGGAAAATGTAATTAGAATAAACAGAAAACTTCTAGAATAAACAGAAAACTTCTAGAATGAACAGACATGACTTCTAGATTAAACAGACAACTTTCTCGCTCTTAAAAGGTCTAAAACAGACTGTGTGGGATTAAGTTTAGAATCATTCTGAAAATTATTTTGCTGTGACGAAGAACCAATTAAGGAGGAGGACAAGAAAAGTATCCATCTTGTTTAAAAATCAAACATTTTTTTCATTATTTTCAATAAAAATCCATAATTACCCATACCCCCTCTTTCTTCAGCCCCCCCCCTCCCCACTCTTTATTAACTCATGTATGCTTTCACCTCCCATGTTCCCTTTACCATTGGTTCATATCAACAAGTCTCTTCTGCTCAGCTCTTGGCGTTCCTTTTATACTCTTTCTCATCCTCTTTGCCCTCCCCTCCTCCTTTCCTTCCCACCATCCCCCCCTCTTTACCACTCTTGTGTTTGATGTATTGAATTATTTTATATTAACCCTATGATATTGAACAAGCAGTTTCAAACACCCCTTCAACCCCTTCCCCTTTCTCCACTTTACTGTATCATTTTCTTGTCCAATATGACAGAAAGATCAAAATATTTATACATTATGGTAGATAGTTCCGTATACTATATATGTACATTGCAAACTAGTTTCATACAATATACATTAGAGTATAGCCATAAATTATACATTACAGCAGCTAGTTCCATGAATTATACATTACAGCAGCCAGTTCCATGAAATAAACATTACTGCTAGTTGTTAGTGGCATAAATTAAATATACATTATGGTAGCTGGTTTCATGATATACTTTACAGTAGCTGGTCCCATAAGACATACAATATACTGTGGTATATTTTCATGAAATATATATTATAGCAGCAAGTGTCCTAAAATCAACATGATAGTTGCTAGTTCCATAAAATATATGCATTATAGTATTTCCAATCTGTAAACATACATCATACCATAGCATGTTTGTTTTAAATGTAGTGCCATATGATAATTGACACATAAAATCTTAATAAATAACTTAGGAAACTTGTATATATATATATATGCAATATTTAAAAAATGATATATTATTACAGCTGTATTTAAATATACAAACAATACAATATCAAAAAATGTAAACCTTTTGAATCGATTTTAAAACTTATCAACCTGGTTAATTACATTACATTACAGATTAAATGTATAGTATTACATATGTACTTTCTATATATGTGAAATCTTGATATTTAATTTGCGAAGTTTTCTTGAATTGTATTCCCTGAAATCCAGGGGATTTATTGATTGACATCTTCTTAAATCCTATTCAATGTTTTCATCCAAATGAACCCAAACAAGCTAAAGAATGGATTTGAATTAGCATATTTAAAAAATTTTAATCATTTAGTAAATCTTTATAAAACACGTTTCTTTGATGTGTGTACATGTCTAAGCTTGCAAAAAATGGAAACGACCCTGAGAAATTGTAGTTTGAATTATCAAGAGTCTGCAACATCAGATGGGAAAAATAGAGACTCAAAAATAATAATTTGTGGCAAGTTTTCAGTTCCTGAACTTTGTGTGTCATATGCCATTCAATAAAAGTTCTTTTTTTTAAAGGTTTGACAATTTCGGCTTCCTTGATATATATATTATACATCCAAAGGAATTAAGTCTTTGCCACAAATTCTGCTTTTCTAAACCCTATATCTTTGGATTCCAATGTCGTAGACCTTAGATATTTCAAACTATGAATTCTGTTAGATCAAATAATATAAGTTTGAATTATCAAAGATTTGCGACATTGGGTTCCAAAGAAATGGGGATTAAAAATTCAGAGTTTGTGACAAAGACTCAATTCCTTTAATTATATTAAAATATATTTTCGAACTAAAATCTCCGAGAAGTGTCTTGTTATTTTTTAATGGTTGCATATCAAGATATAAAATTTATCATACATATTGAGATTTTTTGTAATTATTTTATCCTTATTTATAAATAGTTTTTATTTGTTGACATTTTCTGAAGAGGACTTGTTTTATTATATTTGATGAACATTGAATAAAAAATATTTAGATGAAAAGTACGAATAGTAAATTACCTGGTTCTACTTTATTTCCCGGCAAATGATTTTATACCCTGCAGTTCCACTTTTTTCCCGGCAAATGATTTTATACCTTGGTGCTACTTTATTTCCCGGAATATGATTTTATACCTTGGTGCTACTTTATTTCCCGGCATATGATTTTATACCCTGGTTCTTTTTTCCCCCGGCATGTAATTTTTACCTAGAAACAAATTGATACCAATGTCTGTTTTGACATTTGAGTCTCCTCTTGTCCTTCTTGAATATAGCTGTCATAATTTCATACCCTTGTTCTCCACTCCTGTCCTAATTTCATACCCCTGTCCTCCACTCCTGTCCTAATTTCATACCCTTGTCCTCCACTCCTGTCCTAATTTTATACCATTAAAATCTCCCCCTGTCCTAATTTTATACTATATTCATCTCCTCTTGTCCTTCTTGTATATACCTATCCTAATTTTATACCCTTGTCCTTCACTCATGTCCTAATTCTATACCCTTGTCATCCCATCCTGTCCTTCTTGAATATTCCTGTCCTAATTTTACACCCTTGTCCTCCACTCCTGTCCTTTCTAATTTGAAACCTTGTCAAGTATGATGATTATATTGAATTTTATATTCTAAAGTAAAATTTCACTTTAACTTCGTTATCCCTTGATCTATCTTCCTACCTTACTTTTCTTCACACTGGCCACCCATCCTCAATCATTGATTTTAATACATTTTAAAACAAAAATGTGATGCAATGCAGCACATTACATAAGGAGGATAGATATTAAATATCAGTTTAATATCCTAGAATTCAATACTCAATATTCAGGACTTGTTTTTTTCATAAAATGGCGCCAAAATGAAATATAAAATGGCGGGTAAACCAGATCCAATATGGCGTAGACTGGCCAATAATCTTCACAAGTTAAGCAGGGTTTGATTGCCTCTTCTCTCTCATCTCACGATTTTATCCTTAATCCCAATCCTTCACTCTCCAACTTCAATAACAAGGTCTCTAACGATGTCCCGTGAGAGACCCAACGAACCAATTAAGGAGGAGGACAAGAAAAGTATCCATCTTGTTTAAAAATCAAACATTTTTTTCATTATTTTCAATAAAAATCCACAATTACCCAAGCACAGAGCGAACTTTTCCGATTAATTTTCTATGATCACTTCTGTCAATACTTGATCTTCTCTGAGGTAGAATTAATCTGAGAAAGCGAATGATAATCTAGTTTATCTAGCCCTACCTAGTTTAACTATTTATCCGGAAACACTTGGACGGAAGCTTCGACCGTTTAAAATAATATGTTCATTCTAAAAACCGTGCAAAAAAAACCGCGTAAATGTACCAAATCTTTTTTAAATGGCTGTTAGAAGAACATCCCTTATGTGTTTAATACTGCGGCAAACTAAATATCCATGTGGGGTCTCTTTCAATTCTCTTAATAGCAGTATTACTGATCCACTTCTAGGCATTCAGACAGAATATATCCGCTTAAAGGACAGTTAAAATGACGACATATAAAGCCGGGGGGATAAAATACTCCCGCTCTTCTCTGGACCATTGACACTGGACATCACTTTGCTCAATCATGTGTAATTCTATTTTAAAAAGAAACTTTAACAAAAGAGAACAAAGAAAGTGTTCCAACAGATTCTAATTGTCTTCTCAGGTCTGCAGTCTAACGTTGGCTCATTTCATTTTAAGAATTCTACATAAAGCTCATTTTCTAGGAAAAATAGATTGAATAGGGCCATTTTATTCAGATTTCAAAACTTATTTGTTTTTAAACTATTCTTAAAATAACTGGGTCTCTGAAAATAGTATGCCCCCCCCCCCTCCCCCTCCATAACATCCGAAAAGCTAAGGAACAAATTGTTAATATAAAAAGCCTTCCCGTTGTGCGAAAAATCCTTTTATCTAGTTCACTTTTCTATTTTTACAATCTCTAAATTTTGGTTTAATCAGCTGCTCTGAATCCTTTAAAAATAGAATTAATCTGACTTTCCCCCTGTTGGTCCGAAAATATATGTCAAAATCCTGCAAATCCCTCCTAATTAGGACTTTCTTTAACAGATATTATTATTTTTAATTTTAGACACTTTTCCCAAGAAAAATGAACAATGTAAAAGAGGACTTTTATTGATTAAAGGGACTATTATGTAATTTCAATTGACCGTCCATGCCCGATTAATTACGTCTAAAGTCCCTTTAAGTTCGAAATAACTCATGGCAATTATAATTAATTATAATAAAAAAAAATTTCAAAGCAATTTCCACGGCTTTGAACCTGTATAAGTCAGCAATTAAAAGGAATTAGATTATTAGCGAGTTGAAATGCAGTAGGCCGGCAATAAAATCAAAAAAAGTGAAAAAAATATATTTTTAAATTTTTCTTTTTGATCTTTTAAAATTTGTGTGTATTAAAATCATAATTATTGACTCTCTCCCCACCATATTGCTTATTTGGATTCTGAAAACAATCATCAAAATTTCATTTATTCCAGGAACTAAATCTGCAAAAAGATTATTTTGTCTCTTCATAGATTACTGATAAACAATACAGCTTATATAAGAGACAGAAACCTTCTAAAATAAACAGAAAACTTCTAGAAAAAAGCAGAAAACTTCTAGAAAAGAAAACTTCTAGAATAAACAGAAAACTTCTAGAACAAACAGAAAACTTAACTAGAATATACAGAAAACTTATGAAATATACAGAAAACTCATGAAATATACAGAAAACTTCTAAACTAAACAGTAAAATTCTTGAATAAATAGTAAACTTCTCGATTAAACATAAAACTTCTAGAATAATAGGAAACTTCTAAAATAACAAGAAAACTTCTAGAATAATAGGAAACTTCTAAAATAACAAGAAAACTTCTAGAATATACAGAAAACTTCTAGAATAAACGGAAAACTTCTAGAAAACAAAAACAGAAAACTTCTAGAATAAACAGAAAACTTCTAGAATAAACAGAAAACTTCTAGAATGAACAGACATGACTTCTAGATTAAACAGACAACTTTCTCGCTCTTAAAAGGTCTAAAACAGACTGTGTGGGATTAAGTTTAGAATCATTCTGAAAATTATTTTGCTGTGACGAAAGAAGCTGATATACTTCGGGAGAACGCTCCCTACAATTCAAAGATATTAGAAAAATTATCCGGTATAAATATTGTGAACTTTTAAAAAACAAATTTCAGGGCTGAGACTTCTACAAGTGCCCCTAATTTTTTTTAACGAAAAGTATTGATATCACTTCGTAGAATAATTAGAACACTTCTATATTTAACATTAGGTTTTAAATAGAAAATAAACTACATAAATAGAGCCAACTTCTTTAACAGACATTTTTTGTATAACAGAATATCTTAAATTAAATAAATTATGTTCTACCCTGTTCTTATAATTCAAATCTCTTCAAAAATCCCAACCTTTAATTCTTTTCCTGATAAGAAGAAGTAAATAAAGTATATTTTTACCCTGTGTGATGATGATTTGAAACTTTTAAAAACTTTTAAACAGTTTAAATGGGGACATCTAGTTAATTACAGTGGCAACTTTTTAGCGGGGATATTTTTGTTCATCAACTTTTGTAGTTTTACCAATTTACATTCCAATACAAATATACGACTTCCAATATATCATGATATTTTTCCACAGTAATATAAATTATGGACGAACTAATGAGACCTGATAGATTTCAAAGTGTTGCTAGGCCTTTTCTTGTGTGTTTTTTAAAGATTTCAATGCTGTAAATGACATTTTTATAGATTAAATTTTTAAGGATCTGTCATAGCCCCCAAACCGATTCACCGACATTGGGTCAATGGACATAGGGTAAAACGACCTAGGGTAAAACGACTTAGGGTAAAACGACATAGGGTAAAACGACAAACGGTCAAAAACTCGACAAAGTGTAAAACGACAAAGGTTAAACGACTGAAAGTCGACAAGCGGGAAAAATTTCATTTTGATTATTTTTTGGTTAATTTTAACTATTTTTATGTAGTAGCCGCAGCGCTCGGCCCCCTAGCCTGTCCTAGCCTCAGCGCTCGGTCCAGAAGTTGTCTCAACCTGACCAACCCTGAAATAATACATATGCTACGTTTTATGGTCATTTGAAGTACTAGCCGCAGCGCACGGCCCCAGTGTGTCCTAGCCGCAGCACTCGGTCCAGAAATTGTCTTAACCTAACCTAACCCTGATTATGACCCTAAGTCGTTGGACCCTAGGTCGTTTGACCTTGGGTCGTTTGACACTTTGCCCGTGAACCCCCAAACCTACACAAAATTGGCAAGACTATCGCTTCTAGATGTGCCTTAGGATGTTTTTTTATTTTAAAAAATGCAAATTTGTAATTTTTTCTCTGAGTCCTGACCGTGTCGGTTTGATTTAAAAAGAATCGAATCAATTACATGCACTTAATTACATGCACTTAATTACATGTACTTAATTACATGCACTTAATTACATGCACTTAATTACATGCACTTAATTACATGCACTTAATTACATGCACTTAATTACATGCACTTCACTTAATTTCAAAGAAAAAGGTTCGAAGCCGTTTAATCATTTAATTATGCTTTGTTTGTGTTTTCATATTTACAATTCATTCTATATTTACAGTCAAATGAAAAATATAGTCACGTGATTTCTCTGAATTAAAAAAAGAAAGCGTTAAAAAATATCTGTTTGCTCTTAAATTATTTTGTAACGTATTTTTTCCATCATCGCTTAGCAAAAATATTTGTGTTAGAAAATACGTGTGGAAGGGGGGGGGAGGACTTTCTAATTCTTTTTATATACTGTCAATTCCCATAAATGTTTCATCCTGCATACAATCGGTTAAATCAAAGCAATTTCCACGGCTTTGAACCTGTATAAGTCAGCAATTAAAAGGAATTAGATTATTAGCGAGTTGAAATGCAGTAGGCCGGCAATAAAAACAAAATATATAATTCATAATTTTATTTTTCAAATTTAATCTTGTCGTCTTTTATCCTGTTCCCTGAAGAAACACTGCAAACTTGACAGAAAAAGAAAATAAAATTAAAACGGAATCTCGGATAGACTTTGGGACCTCGTAGCTCCTGTAGTTTTGATTTTCTACACAAGTACGAGAAAAGCCTACTTTTTCAGTTACATATTGGAAATTCAAAACATTTTTGTTCATCTCAATAACTCTGCAATTAACGAAGCTATGATTGAAAACTTATTATAGTTCAATCTTAAGCAGAGTTTACCTTAGTTTGCCGTGGAAACCTCATTTATATTGTGCTAAATTGTAAGCCTAAAAACAATAACAAAGAGGAAACATTGATTGAATTGATCAGTGGAAAGATCGTGGAGCCAGGACATGAAACAATTAAGGCATTGTCCATCAACAAAACCCAGTTTATATAAATCAATTTATTCTCTTGAAACACAGTCTTAGACATGAAAGGACGTCAAAGTTGAAAAGATAAAAATGCTGATTGTCCTAAAATACTTTGCAACCGATTTCATGATGATAAACTAAAAAAAAAATCCGATTGATACCAATCATAAATTCCACCCCCCCTTTCCCCCTCTAAGCACACTCTTTGCCGCCCCCCTTTTTGTAAGCATGAGTTAAATGAAGCTTTGTTCTCCAAGGTACCTGATCAATCAAGGCCAAAGTGACCCAACTTGCCTGCAGCAATCAGTAGTATTCAACTGTTATTAAAAATACATTTAAATACATCTTTTTAACTGTACACACTACACAGTCCCTTTCCCCCCCTCTCGTTCTCCACTGTAATAATGATTTAGAGGTGAAATAACAGTGATTACGTAAATACCGTTTATATACATCATTTCTGCCTCCAACTCAAGGGATCTTATTAAAACGGTCAAGAATGTGGGTGATCTTTCTTTTCTTTAGGAAGAGATAGTTAATTCAGATAGATAAATTACTGATAACTTAGATTTTCTATTCCATATCTTTGCAATCTGATGGTGTAAACCATTTGATTTTTCAATCTAGCAGAAATAATAATTAGATCAATAACATTAGGTTGCAAGTTTAAAAAAGATTTGACAATTAGAGTGGGAGTTCTTTAATTTCATCACGCGACGTTACAAAACGTTGTTGCAAAAAATCTAAATATTTTGAGAAAAAACATCATGTGTAAAATGTGTAAAATGTGTATCTCTTTTGAAAAATCCTGATGGAGATTTTGTTTGAGGGTATTGGTTTAATAGAGAGGTTTGAATAACACTCACTGAGTATAGTAGAAGCTACCCCCCCCCCCTCGCTTCTATTCCTCTAAAATAACAATAACCAAATTTCTTATCTTGCCCAGAGGGGATTCTTATTGAAATTCTTCTTCTTTTTGTCTCCAAATTGCATAAAATTTTGAAATGAAATTCGTTTGGATATCTTTGTATTTCCATATTTATTTATATACATATATCTTCCCAGTAAACTATCTATCTATCTATCTATTTATCTATCTATCTATCAATATATCTATCTATCTATCTATGATTCATCTATCTCTCTCTATATGGACCATTGTATTTCAAATACAGTTTTTCTTCTTATTTCTATTCCTAAAAGTCGTTTGAATATTTAAATTTTCTAAACAAATGTTGGATATCCATCCCCTTCCGGGCTTCTTTCGATATTATTTTAGTTTTGCATTTAAGTTGCAGATTTTTGTAGAATATGACACGGGTGTATATTTTTAAGCCCCCCCCCCCCTGGGGGAAATGAATTTTGAAGATCTGAAGAAATGTAAAATTTAACATCATGTTTGTTCATCATTTTTCATTTATTTATTTTCCCTTAAACCTACCAAAAATTTATTTAATTTCCCTTAAATCTACCAAAAATTTATTTAATTTCCCTTAAATCTACCAAAAATTTATTTAATTTCCCTTAAATCTACCAAAAATTTATTTAATTGCCCTTAAATCTACCAAAAATTTATTTAATTGCCCCTAAAAATCATTAACTTCTAGGGAAATTAAAAGATTTTTCAAAGAGGGGGGATGATTTTTCCAGAAAATATACACCCCTAGAGTATGTAAACGATTTAGAATTAAGAATCACATAAAACAATATATTTTTGGCTATCATACGTCCAAAGCAGGATAAATAATTGCACATTATGATTTTTTTAGATTTCTCTTTTCTTATTTTTTTTATTTCAGTATGATGTCACTCTGATTTGCCGGCCCTATATCCCTGAAAACAGTGAAACACAAATTAAAGGTAAAAATCATAATAATTCTTTTGATCAAAATCCCCCCACCATGAAAAAATCTTTGTTTGGGGGATGGTGTAGCAAATTTTTTCGAAGAAACTTTTTTTGAATTAGAATTTTTTATATTTGTAGTTTAGTTCGCACTGATTTCTCTTTTGAAGAAGTAAAAAAGAAGTATGTAGCCTTCATTTATTCAAAAATTTAACAATTTTTTTTAACTTGGGAAATAGATTACTTTTCAAACTGCAACTTAATACTTTTCAATTTTCATGACAACAAGGCTATACTAATGTCATGTTTGACTCGGATTCTCAAGACCTCAGAATTCTTTCTTTAAAGAATATCTAGTTATGTTGTATTACCATTAAAGGGACTGCGTAATCTCAAGTGACCCTCCATGCGCGCACAGATGGTCCCTATGCACAACAGTGCACTTAAATACTTTGTCTGATCAAGTATGAATTAGATATCAATGTTAATGATTTTTAAAACTGTTTATTTTCAATTGAGGTTTCTCTACAAAAGTGACTTGCACATTTCTACTGTAGAAAAACATATTATACATTTTTACACCTAGAAAAAAGACAATATCTTCCTCCCTATTGACCAGATAAAAGGTTCAAAGGTACCGTTGTGCATCCTTCATTGCCATCTTCGCGTGGAGGGGAGGATCACTTGAAATTCTACTTACAGTCCCTTTAACGGTAATGCAACATAACTAGATATTTCGTTTACATGCAGTTGAAATTAAAATAAACAGATTTTTGTTCGGTCGATTAGGATTCCAAAAGATTAGCCAAAATTGAAAATCATTCACATTCCCTTTACCCCCCCCCCTCCCCGCCTCCTCCACTTTCAAGGGTTAACAAACTACTGGCGACATATTATTCCTGACAGTATTGTGATTAATTGCTTAATTAGCTTGAAGAGAGGTAATAAAGTGTTCAATTTCAGAGGAGATATGATAATTAAGTATATACGAGGCGTAATTAATTAGATTCAATACAAAAATAAATTCATCTCAACGTCTCAGTTAGAAGGCAGCCTTCAATCTTTTCTCATTTATACTGGTAATTTCTCAGCAAACATCAATATATAGCTGATAAATGTCGTCTTTTGGGGAATTGTAATATACCCAACGCTGCCCTTTTTTCGCTAATGTGTTACTAAAATAAGCTGGTTTAAGAAATCTTAGAACATCATCTCGAAAATGACGCCATGACAATATTGAAAAAGACTTAGCCTAATAGCCCCCCCCCCCCAGCAGCAAAAGGGTTTAGTGAAAAGAAAGGAATTGAGTCTTTGTACGTCATAAACTCAAATTGTCTAATCCTTATATCTTTGCAACCCAATATCGAAAGCCTGAGATATTTCAAACAATAAATTCTCTTAAATTAAATAAGTTTGAAATAAAAATAAAGCATGTTTACGCCATCAGGCTGCTAAGATATGGGGATTAGAAAATGTTGGGAAAATGCTCAATTCCTTTGCCTAAAAAATCAGTGAAATCCTAAAAGAAACATAAACAATAAGTTTTTTTTCATATATGAGACTGTTTAATGACGATCTAAAATCCTGGAATAAAGCAGTTCTGAGACACAATTTGTGGTTTGCTGTAAATATGATATTTGAATGGTATTTGTGGGCAACGTTGTCTAATGAGTATAAAATGTGTTTAGATAAGACCACAAATGAATGAATGACTGCTCTAACTATGGATGAACCTGGAGACCAAGGTTCAATGCCTCCAGATGAGTTATCTAAACCTGAAACCAAAGTTCCTAAACCCAGTGATGATACGAACCCGGAGAAATCCAACCCTGTACTAAATCAACCAGAATCAGCAGATTCGGCAAAATCAGCCAAATCACCTGAAGATTGGGAAGAATCAGCCAAATCTAATGAAGTAACTGAAATAACTGATGCAAACCATAAAGATGATGAAAATGAATCTGGAAAAGCATTTTCAGGTCAGTCACAAGGAATAAAATAAAAATAAATTTACCAACTATTGAATTGATAATTTTTTAAAAATTTGATTAAAAATAAATCTAACAATGGGTTTCAAATATTCCTGCAGATTTTACTTCTAGATAGCATGATGAGTTTTGTTTTAGCTCTAAAGTAAACAAGTCTTAACCCCAAACTCAAATTTTCCAATCCCTATATCTTAGCAGCGTGTAACTTGTTGTAAGCATTTAATATTTAAAATCTAAATTATTTGATCTAACAGAATTCAGAGTTTGAAATATCTAAGGTCTACGATATTGGGTTACAAAGATATTGGGATTAGAAAATCAGAGTTTGGGACGAAGACTCAATTCCTTTTATATTTTTTTATTTCCAAAATTTCTATTATTCTTCTAACAATTCTATTTTGGCGAACAATCCCATTTAATATTGTTTGTCCAGGAGAAATCTTGTATAATCCTGATGGAAGTGCGTATATACTAGAGGAGAGAGAACTGATAAACCAGGTTCCAAGACAGGAAGGATCCTTTATCCAGAGCTCAGGATCAAACCTAAGTCAGGTACGTACAGCATAGAACCTTCATAGAGTGACATGTCCGATTCACAATGTAACCTTAACCTCTGTATAATAATTAATAAATTGTGCTACAGAAGCAAGGTTTATGTCAATACAAACCATTTTTCAGGCTAGTATAACGACAATATCGTTCACATTATTGATCAGATAAAGGGTTTAAGGGTATTACTGGGAATCGGGCATGCCCCTGCTGAAATGGATGATCTGAATAAATCATATTTTAAATATAATTAATCATTTACTCCCCCCCCCCCCTTGTCAAAATGGCTAATTTAATAATAAGTTCTAAATTCTAAAGTCATAATTATTTATCATAAAATACTTGTCTTTAATTAAATATAAATGTGTCTGTAATATGTCAGCAATTCATTGATTAATAATAATGTATTGCGCATTGTCAATGTTTTTGGTATTCATGTTTAATTTGAATTCATAATATTGGAACCAAACTTGTTTTAACATTTTATTTTTGTTTTCTTGTTTTCTTTTTGCTATAAACATTTTCTATTTTTTAGTTTTTTAAACTTTCATGGTTTTTGTTTTCGGTTATTCGATCTGTTGTAAATGATTTTGTATTTGGATTTGTTATAGTAATTGTAATTTTGTATCGGGTTTTTTTTTTTTTGGAGTTGCTTCATGTTTTGTTATTGTTTTTTTAATGATTTTTTTGCCATTGTTATTTTTGATTTTTTCTCTCTTTAGGTCGACTACCCTAGGATTGAACAGGCAGTGTATATTGCTAAAAGGCAGGCCTGGTATAGTGCGATGGGATCAGCTTATCTAAGGTACATTTCTTATACATAGTAAAAAAAATAAAGATAAGAAGCCAACACACGCGACATAAGAAAAGTTTAAGAATTTTGCATGTAATTGATTATCAATTACTTCTTAAAAGTTCCATAAACAATTTAACTTGTATATTTTGTAATTCGTATAGCTTTTCATGCTTTAGAAAAATTTACGCATTTCAAAATTATAGAATTTTCTAGCCATAAGTTTTAGAAATTTTTGAAAAAATCAGCCAATTTTTGGTTTGATAAAATGAAAAATATGCTCTTTGGCATTATGCATGTAGAGTTTTGATTTTTGATTTAGAATTAAAATTTTACCAAATAAGAACTGTTATTATGTAATTCTTACGTAGAGCTTTTCATTGTTAGGAAAAACTCATCTCAATTGCAAATAATGTGATATAATATAATCAGAGAAAAATTTATTTTTATTAAAGAACTTTTAAAATCTTTCCTTGGGATGTTTAGAAAGATGAAAATTTCCCTGTATGATAATTATAGGACTGCTTTATGGTTTGGGTGAATTATAATGATGTACTAATCCTATGGGTGTCAGTAATATTTTTTTTGCTTTTTTTTAAACGTCCCATAAACCTAAAAAAGTTTAATTTTTAATTAAAATTTTTGTTCTGGGTGATTGCTTTATATCGAGAAGAAATCTTTTAACATACTGATGTAAAGTAGGAAAGATTCTGCAAAAAAAAGTGGTCAAACCAAACAGTATTCTTTTTAAAGGTTTTTTGCAACCTTTTTTTAAAAAAACTCATTATCAAATATTCTACAATTTTAATATTTCTGTCATAAGTTTTACAGTTTTTAAAAAAAATCAGCCCAAAAATCGATTCAAATGTAATTTTAGTTTGATAAAATTAAAAATATGCTTTTAGGCAGTAAACATGTGCAATAGTGTAACACAAGGCCTTTGATTAAACATTTTGATTTTTCAATAATAAAATCAATTTACTAAATAAGAACAAAAAAAGACCAAAGCCTCCCCCCCCCCCCTAAGACGGATAGGGTTAAAGCCTTAATTTTTTTCAATATTTCATTTTGTTTTAAAATCCTGAAATATTTAATTAATTAATAAAAACAATCAAAAGTATATCTACAGCTGTCTATGTGAATATTTAACATAATAATATTTTGTATTGATAATACAACAGTGTAAAATATCAAAGTTAAGATTTAACATTTGTAACAATAGATTCATTTTCATTTATCATTATTCACCCCCCCCCCCCTTCTTTCATATTTATATGATAAAATTGTTGGCTTTTACAGGCCCCCATAGACTTTGTTCAAATTACCGTTTTAATTCTGAAAATGACTCTCAGAAAGTAAATGATAACATTTAGAAGAAATAAGATAACTTGAAATTACGTCTACAGTTCCTGAAAGGAATTGAGTCATTGCAGCAAATCCCAATTTTCTAATATCTATATCTGTACATTTAGCTAGATGATGGAAACCGTTGATATTTCAAATTTAGATTATTAGGTATAACAGAAGTCATAGTTTGAAATATCTAAGGTCTATAACATCGGGTTGTACAGATATAGGAATTAAAAAATCAGAGTTTGGGGCAAAGGCTCAATGACTTTGTAAATGTTTTTTAAATAGAAAGGAACTGAGTTTTTGGCACAAAACCCTTAGATATTTGATATAAATTTTTGTTATTTCAACTAACATAATTTATAGTTTGAAACGACATTGGTTTGAAAAGATTTAGAGATTAGAAAATCAGAGTTTGCGGCAAAGACTCAAATCCTTTCATACATCGATGCTCAAAGCTCAAATAATACATTATGATACAAATAATAATTTATGGATTAATAAAAAAGCTCTTTAAAGTATTTCTGATAAATTAGAATTACCGCCTTTTTTGCGAATATTTTCTCACTTTTTGATGCGTATACAAAGAAATATTATTAAACCTAATCATAGAAAAACGCGAAATGTGATTGAAAAAGTGATATACATATACATATACATATACATATACATATACATATACATATACATATACATATAAATATACATATACATATACATATACATATACATATACATATACATATACATATACATATACATATACATATACATATACATATATATATATATTCATATACATATATATATATATATATATATATATATACATATGCAAACTTGAAAATTATTTCAACCCAATATTTGGATTCAAGTCGAGTTTTTTGTAGCGTTTGTTTACAAACAAATATAATAAAGTGTACGCTTGGCCACCTAAACTGAGTTTATTGTGCACTACTGATTTTTGTGTATTCTGCGTACAAAATTCTCTTAATCGCCTTATACCTTACCTTGAATATATGTGAATATACAGGGTGTCCCACATCATATTAGACCAAGAACGGGTCTAAATTACGATTTTCGGGACTAATTAGAAAATTTCATTAGAACGAATCATTTTGAAAAATAAAATAAGGCTTGTATAAGAATTTTCTTGCGGAAAATGATAAGTTTTTCGAGTATTAAGGGTTTATTTTGGTGTTAAAGATTGGAGATAATCTAATATGATATGGGACGCTCTGTATGTTAGTGAATAATGTTTGTTTAGAATGTTGAAGGAGAAGGTCGGAGCTCCGGAGGTTCACTCCTTCAAGGTGTTTTCTATCCAGGAGCAGCTTATAAGGAGAACCAATTCTTCAGGTATAGATCTAAGAGATGATATCTATAAGCAGAGGGGAAAAGGGTTCGTACCAACGAGGTTATATTATATAGAGGGATGATGTATCCTAATCCTTTACTAATTGTACAGGCCATGTACTTCACTTCCAAAGGTCAATCTGTATATTACAGTACTCGGGGGTGATTTAAATGGAGAATTTGTTTTCCATGTAACAATTAAAATCCACTACTCCTTTATCGTGTACAGGATTACATTTTCACAAGAAGACGTACATTTACAGTCTTTTACAGAGCAATATTTCATCGTTAAGGAAAACTGAGTAAAATTAAAGATACGAAACCTCCCCATACACTTGTACTCCGAGAGCGCACTGCATATTTGATTTTTTTACTGTACTAGAAATTCAAGGCGCTTCGCGCCCTTCTTTCTAGTCTTAGCGCCCATCTCCTAAATTAATTGTGAACATGTTCTCTTTGTGTACATCGTAAAACAAAACAAAAATAATTCGCGGATTTTCACAAAAATTTCGCGGATTTTCAAAATTTTAAAAAATTTAATGACGATCGAATTTTGATGGAGACAAATATTTGAAATTTTGATGATTCATAAACCTTCCCTGGAGTCCTTAGATGTCCCACAAAAAATTTGGGCCCGATCGGTTCAGCCGTTTTGACGTTTATTGGATACAAACAAACAAACAGACAAACAAGCCAAATGTATATATAGATGAATAGGCCATAATCTCTTAATATTCGTTATTAGTAAACTATCTCAAGTGTACACTCAGGCCATTTCACACGGAGAGGTAGCTAAGATCCAGCCCCCCTGGTTTGTACATACAATTTACTCTAACGTAATAGAACAGCCTAGGAACTACTTGTATTGTAAATCTTTAAAAAAATTGTAATTAGGGCGTATAGAAGCGTTTTAACTCTAATACGTAACAATAAAATGTATGCAAATACTTTACTTTGTAAAAACTGTTTGTTTACAATCAGTTATTTTTTTTAGTCACACTTAGGCTTAACATGTGTTCTCACACATAGGCATGATACAGAACATGAGTGAATATTTTTGTTTAACAATGTATGTAAAAAGATTAACTCAAAAGCGACAAAATAGAAATAAAGCTGAGAAATAATTTAATCGTACTTTTTTATTTAGAGTCATAGTTGATTTTGCTTACCATTTTAAAGAAATGGAGTCCTTGAAACAAACTCGAATGTTTTAATCCCTGTATCTTTGTAACCTTATGGGTACACCTTTAATATTTCATACTTAGATTATTTGATCTAACAGAATTCATGGTTTAAAATGTCTAAGGTCTACGACATTGGTTTGCAAAGATATAAAAATTGGAATATTAGATTTTGTCGCAAAGACTCAATTCCTTTGCCTATTTTTACTTTTTGTCTTTATTGTAGAAGGAGAGAAAGAGGATGAAGGAAGAACCAATGAGAGACCAATCCTAATGTGTTTCCCATGCAAACTCTCATTCACCCTCTCCAGACCCTTCCTCAACCACTGTGAGCAGGAACACAGCGTTAACCTGACCCAGGAGGAGAAGGATATGTTTAAGAGAAGCTCCGGTATTCTCCAATCTGTAGGTTTGGATAAATCTCCACTTCTCTCCGTTCTTGAACCCCAAAGAGAAGTGAATGAACCCTATCCTCCGCTAATAGATCTGGAGAAAACTGTGGATGAAGATATTGACGAGAAACCTGTTCTGGTTCCCTACTTATCCAACCTACTGGAGACCCTGAAGATGAACGGACCTGGAGGAAATTCTGCTGATCCATCCTTCCTAGCAATGATGTCCGGTCTGAATCCGAACCTTCCACCAACCAATGCCAGTCAGCTCCAGGGTACAACCATAGGTCCTTGTCCCGACCACGTTACGGGAAGACAGCCAGGAGTTGAATGTGAAAAATGTGATTTTATCCTGAATTCGTTCCGACTCGGAGACCCAAGCTGGACCCAACAAAGAGGGATTTTCAAGACCCTAAAATGCCCCAAGTGTAACTGGCACTATAAATACCAAGAAACACTGGAAGTTCACATGAAAGAAAAACACCCTGATGCTGAAAACTCATGTATCTACTGTATCACAGGACAGCAGCATCCCCGTCTTGCCCGGGGAGAAACCTATACCTGCGGATACAAACCCTACAGATGTGAAGTTTGCAACTACTCAACCACAACCAAGGGTAACCTCTCAATCCACATGCAGTCAGACAAGCACATCAACAACATGCAGGAGTTACAAAACGGGGGCGTAATCACAGCCCCCGACGGGACGAAGATCACCCAAGCAGCACTTGCACAGATGCCCATGGGACAACGACTCAACGCCAACCATACGTTTCAACCTCAAAACTGGCGCTGCGATCTTTGCAATTATGAAACCAACATTCCTAGAAACCTCCGAATTCATCTGACCAGTGACAAGCATGTTCAGAACATGGCCTGCATGTCGGAGAATATGAAACAAATTCAAAACTTCCAGTTTCTCCAAACCCTGGCCGGAGGTAAACCTGAGTTTCCTCCGCACCTTCCTCCCAACCCGCTCTCCGACATGATGATGGAGATGTCTCAGAACCCGGCCCTGCTCTTCCAGTTCCTCAAGAACAGTCAACCCCTGCCCTTGATGGAGGGTGTTGAACCCCACGAGCCTCCTCCTGAACCCGTGGATCCGAACCCCAGTTTTCTCTTTAACTGCTGCATCTGCCGCCAGTTCTCCACCAACTCGATAGAATCTCTCTCCTGTCACGTGAACCTGGATAGATACTCGGAGCCGGATACAGAAATTTCAATCCTCCTAGGCGGAGTTCATCTTTGCAAGCTCTGCTCGTATAAAACTAATCTGAAAGCAAATTTTCAACTTCATCTCAAAACTGACAAACATCTTGCCCGCCTGTCCTTATTAAATCATATTCGAGAGGGCGGTTCAGGGAACGAGTGGAAACTAAAATATCTACTGGGAACTAACCCTGTCCAGCTGAGATGTAACTGTTGTGATTTCTACACCAACTCCTTGCATAAACTACAGGTTCACATCCAGACTCAAGCTCACGAGGTTAGTTGGAGAATATTTCAAGAATATAGAAATAAATATTTATTCAAACTTAAGAGTCTCTAGTTTTGAAGTTATGGTATTGGGTTCAGAGGAATACTTAATTGAGCTAGCTAGGCTGCTTTCATGTTTTCTCATGTATATACAGTATGTTCCAAAAATATGATATTTTAGACAAATTTGCATTAAAGAGACTGTAATTGCGTAATTTGACATGGCCCTCCATGCAAAGATGGCAATGTCCGATTTACAACGGTTCCCTTAAAAGCTTTGTCTTATTAAGTTTGAATTAGATATCCATGTTTTTGTTTCTTTAAACTGATTATTTTCATTTCTGGATTTTCTGCAAAAGTGGCCTGCGCTTTTTTGTTAACAAGAATCAATGAAGAAATAATATGAATTAAACACTTTTTGAGCTAAAAAAACTATGATATCTTCAACATTTTTTATCTAATTAAGGTTTCAAGGTATCGTTGTGAATCAGGCATTGTCATCTTTACTTGAAATCACGCTTACAGCCCATTTTTTGTTTAGGTTTCTTTGATCCTGTTCCATCATCTGGTATCATCTGAACAGCAGTTAGAACAGGACGCAACATTCTCCTGTTCTCTCTGTACTTTCTCAACTCGGAGTAAATCGTTGCTCCTCCAGCATTCTCGAACCTTGTCGCATCTCAGGTAGATTTCTGCTATTTATGCACAATCTTTGCGCAAAATATTTTTTTGCACAAGAAGAAATCTTCTTAAGATTAAATTTTATCAAAATTTTTTTACAATAAATCGTAAATGGAATTTGATGATCTATTTAAAAGAGGAAAATTGAAATATTTACGCTAAGCGTCAATTAGTTCTAAGTTAAAATGTTATTTGGAAGATTAGAGTTATCGATGCTTAGGTTTATTCTGCACATTTTTTGTGCCAAAAAATTATGTAAACAACCTTTTTTATAAAAGAAGATTGCTCAAGAAGAAATCTACTTTAATTTATCTCATAAAAAAAATTAATTCTATGTTACTTTTGTAGAAACACTCCGTGATTGGTATTTAATGATATATTTAAAATAGAAAAAATGAAATATTTACGCTTAGTTGTAAGTTAAAATGTCATTTAAAAGTTAGCCTCGGTATTCATCGCTAAATGCTTTGTAATGGAATAATCTGAGGGGAATGAAATTCCATTAGTTCAGTAATTTTTCTCAATGACATTTAATACATTTTTCAATTTAATTTTTTCCTCCCAACTCAAGCATGAAAACAGTTTATAGGAAAATTCATTATTCTAAAAATTGTAAAAAATGATGAAAGACCACATCTTTATCTATCTATCATCCATTATTCCCTCCCCTACAATGTGTCGTTAAATATCTATTTATCTCTCTATCTATCTATCTACACTGCAACCGTCTGAAACTTTTGTAAAATATTTAAATAAGAAAAATGAAGATTGGTTGTGTTTGTATAGAATACAAAGACAACTCCATCTACCTACATCCTTCCACACTACACAAACAATACCTTATTCTAAGCTAAGGAGGGAAACTAGAGAGAATTTTTATATAAAAATATTTTGATCGCTTCTGCTTTAGTCCTCAAGTTTTAAATTTGGAAAGGAATTACAAAACTCAAATTTTCTAATCCCTATTCTTTGCAACCTGATGCTGTAAACCTTATATAGTTTATACTTAAAATATTTGTTCTATAACAGAATTCATTTGTTAAAATATCTAAAGGGGAAGGGTTACAAAGATATAGGGATTAGAGTTTGTGGCAAAGACTCAATTCCTATCTTCTTATTTTCAAAATCATTTAGATGTTAGCTTTTTTTGTGGACATAAATTTACTAAAGCATGCGGGGTGGGGAAGTCTTAGAAACCATTATTTTGGGTAGTGGAACTGTAAATTTAGAAATTACAAACTTGAAAAATTCCATTATACGAAAAGAACTATAGTGAAATTATTCCTATCTAACTTTGTTTTTTGGCATTGATTTGAATTGTATTATATAAAAAAAACACTAAGAAGGGACTGTTTTCAGTTCCGTGGTTCGAATCCGATGCTCATATTTCATAAGACATATTTAAATTTTGATGCAATTTAAAAATTGGCAATGATGTAATATTTTGAAATCGTTAATTACTGAATAAGTTTTGATTTAAACTAACCCGACATTATTCTCTAGAGCGGAGCAGATTGGGGAACTTCGGCGGTTATCTGGAGGTGAGGATGGCGGAGAACAACCGGATGTGGCGGATATATTTACTGTAACACCGGCAGATAACAAAGATTCAGGTAGCTGCTGCAACAAATGTAAAACTTTTCAGGCAAATTTAAATCTACTATGTCTTATCTAATAAATTTCATCGGTAATTGCAGGCCCCTGACTGAACCCCCGATATTTAGTTTGGTAATTGCAGGCCCCTGACTGAACCCCCGATATTTAGTTTGGTAATTGCAGGCCCCTGACTGAACCCCCGATATTTAGTTTGGTAATTGCAGGCCCCTGACTGAACCCCCGATATTTAGTTTGGTAATTGCAAGGCCCCTGACTGAACCCCCCATATTTAGTTTGGTAATTGCGGGCCCCTGACTGAACCCCCAATATTTAGTTTGGTAATTGCAGGCCCCTGACTGAACCCCCGATATTTAGTTTTGTAATTGCAGGTCCCTGACTGAACCCCCGATATTTAGTTTAGTAATTGCAGGGCCCCTGACTGAACCCCCGATATTTAGTTTGGTAATAAACCAATTTCGGCAGAAGATGAAAATGTTTGATGTCTGCCAACCCAACCCCTGCCAAACCAAACATCCATCTTTATATTGGAAATCAGAATATTTTCAAACCAAATAATTCGAGTAGTTAATATCAAAACACATCTTAGAAAAAGGATTTGAAACAAAATGAAAATAAAACAAAACTACATCTTACAACTACAAATGTGCTTGAAAGTAAAAACTAAATATTTTTACAATTTTTAAAATGAAAAATATCCTTGAAATATGTTTATTTTGGATCAAAGCGTTTTTGAATTTTTATTGAGTCTAACCTAATCGGTTTGCAAGAATAAATGGGTTGAACATTAGAGTTTGTGTCAAAAACCCAGTTTCTGTAGCTTTATTTTATTGAAGCTTAACAAATCAAAAAAAGTTACCAGATCCATATTCATCAGTTTTCAATGATACGCTCAATATTCATAATTACATATATGTCAATAATTTTTCAATGTTTCATAAAAGTATAAATATTCAATATATTTAAGTGTTTACCAATAAAATACTTAAGTGCTTCTTTGCAATCTAGCAAAGTCTAAAATGAATTCACTATAACATATTAATTTTCCTCCAAATAAACTTGGTGCATTGAAATTTTAATATTCGTCTTGGGTTTACAGCCAGAACTTTGTTTATAGTTGTGAATATTAATTATTTTCTTATTTTTCATAATTTACTCAACAACTACTTTCTTATATTCAATAATAATTGTTAGGTTATTGAATATTTCTTGTCATTCAAAATCTTTATCAAACTTTACATTTATCAAAACGTTGCGAGTATTTTTTTGCTCAATCGAAGATATGTAAAAAAATGTTGTTATTAATAGAAACTGAATACTCGGCCCAATTTCTAATCGTCTAATCTTTGCAACCTAATGGACGATGGTATATGCCTTTTGATATTTTAATCTCTGACAAATATATTTTTTTATATCAAAGTACTTAAACATGGCAAGGATATAAAGATCAGTACAGAGTTTGAGGCCTTATCCGTTTGTTTGTTTCTGTGATTGAAATATTATTTTTAATCAACTATTTAAAAAGACTCATTAGAGTATTTGTTTTAGAACTCAGAGACAGGACGGAGTCAAAGGACGGAGAATTCAAGGACAGAATAACAGACGTTGAAGTCCTTTGTCCTATTTGTCAGGTAGAATTCGATAATTATTCTGCAACGTTTCTGTCCTTAAAGTGGCAATAATAATTTAGTCAAGCGGGTGGGAAATTTGTGTTCACTTTATTATTGACAAGGCTTTATGCAAATAGAAGGCAAAAAGTAATAAATTGAATATAGATTCAAATCATAAATTACTTCAACAATTTTAGTATAACATTATTGTTTTTAAAGATATTTAAAGAATTGTTTATGAATTTGGAAAAGGGTAAGGAGGCAACATACTAAAAACTAACACCAATACCAATATATAATGTTCTTTCAAAATTCATGAACAGTTCGTTTTTGATAACATTGTAATTACTTGCAAGATCACTTATTTTAGGAAAAAGTTGGTGATTTCAATGATCTGGTGAGTCATGCAATGCAGGCGCACCAGCTGGGTAGATCAGAGCTTCATAGACTGCTTATCCTGGCTGAGGGTGGAAGTATACTCAACAAGTTCAGATTGGATCCAAGTATGAGAACTCCACCAAAGGACCCCGAAAGCTCCAGGATGGAGCAGGATCAGGATACAGAACCTATAGAGAACCTTGGATCCCCCATCGGAGCTATCTCCGAGAAGCATGTTTACAAATATAGGTGTAACCAGTGCAGTCTAGCCTTCAAAACTCAGGAGAAGCTTGAGTTTCACTCCAGATACCATCAGATCCGTGATACAACTAAATGTAAACTTTGCGATAGAAGTTTCCGTAGTGTTGGCTCTCTTCTTAAACATGTTGAGTCCGGTCATCTAGATGGAAACCAGGAGGATATTGAACAATACTCTCAGCAGATTAGAGCAACTCTGCTCCTCGTCCCTCAACAAGCACTGGAGATAACTCACGACAAAGAGGAGGATGAGGAGGATAAGATAAGCAGAGATATCTCCGATGTAAAAAAGAAAATAGAAAAAACTTCTTATTCCGTGGAAAAATTCATGGATCCTAGGAGACCATTCAAGTGTGATGTTTGTAAAGAATCTTTTACACAAAAGAACATACTTCTAGTACATTTCAACTCTGTATCTCACCTTCACAAAATGAAAAAGTTTCTAAAAGAAAATCAGGAGAATCCAAACAACCTTACCCCCCAGTCTGAAGGAGGATCTCCCAGCAGCCCCTTGGCTCCAGGAAGTACCCTAATGTCAGTCCTGGGTAGTCTCAATGCTAAAAAACAATTGGAACCAGATAACGAGCTTAAACCATACAAATGTAACATTTGTCAGGTATCCTATGCCCAAGGTTCAACTCTTGATATCCATATCAGATCAGTTCTACATCATACTAGAGCTAACAAGCTCCAAGAGTTGGTTATGACTGGTCATGTGGATTTGAGCAAGCCTCTGATAGAAAACCCTGATAATGCAGACGAGGCCAATAACTCTGAAATAGAACTGTTTAGTCCAAAATCATTGTCCTCTAATAATTCCATTCAAAGAACTCCAAATCCTGATCGAGATATTTCTTCATACGGACCTTTAAGCTCTACACCAAAATCTCTCTCACAAATGTTTGAAAAGGTGAGCAATGAGTCAACCAAGGAAGATAGCATAAATGGACAAGATTCATCCATTAATCACTTTGAAAACTCTGAGTCACCAAGCTCTAATTCAGATACTCAGTCATTCAATTCTCTACCTGATGATAAGAAGTCCTCCATTATGTTAAAAAGTTTACTTCAGAACTATGGATTCGAACTTGTGATGCAGTTTAACGAAAGTCACCAAAAGATTAAACTTGAGAAAGAAAGATTAAGGATAGAACAAGAGAAAGAAGAATTTAAAAGAAAGGAGTCCCCTGAGGAAAACAAGGTTGATGAACGTTTTCAACAACCAAAGGAATCTGAGTGTCCTATGTGCTCTGAGAAGTTTTCAAGCATCAAGGACCTGAAAGCCCACTCAGAGGAAAAGCATGATGTTGTCATAGCACAGGAGTTTGAGGAGGAAATTAAATCCAACTCTGAAAACCAGGAAAAAGATGAAAGTTCCAAGATCTCTCCAGATGAAGTAATACTGGTTGAAAAAGATGCTTTAAATGATGTTTCTAGCATCACAGATGAACATGAAAAGTCCAATAATAAACCAGATGTGGATGAAAAAGACAATGATGAGCTTAACCCTTTCCAACAAGCTTTCAAAGCATTTAAAGAGCATGAAGCCAAGCTTCTAAACAATCCTAACCTCCAGAACATGAACCTTCACCCTCCTCTCATACCTGGAATACTACCCAAGCTGCCTGGAAATCAGCTAAATAATCAGAACCATACCTCTCCGTTTGAAAACCAAATATTCTCCAAGCTAGGAATAAACCCTGATGTTGTAAGACAGGCTGGACTTGATCCAAAACTTCTCATACATTTAGCTCTTATTGATCCAAAATCTGCAATGGATCCCAGGATGTTATCTATGTTTGATACCCAGGCAAAAGAAACTGAATTTCCCAACAAGAAAATGATGCAGTTGGCTCTAGAGAGTAAGCTTGGTATGATGCCTAATCTACCCCAGGGTTTCCCAGGGGCTGCAGAGCTCCTTCGAATGAACCAACAACATTATGATGCAGTATCTAGGCGGGCTAGAACTAGAATTACAGATGATCAGCTCAAGGTATTGCGTGCAAACTTTGACATAAACAATTCTCCTTCTGAAGAACAAATAAACAACCTGTCTTTGAAAACTTACCTGCCGCCAAAAGTAATCAAACATTGGTTCAGAAATACTCTATTCAAGGAACGTCAGAGAAATAAGGATTCTCCATATAACTTTAATAATCCTCCATCAACAATGCTAAACTTGGAGGAATATGAGAAAACCGGAGAGTCAAAAGTTATTTCTTTAAATTCTGAGGAGCAGAGACAATATGCTGACGAAAATACAAAATACAGAGAAAATGAGGAAAAGAACAACTCACAGGAGACAGAAAGTGAAAAGTCTGATCAAGAGGATTCTGGACATTTTGAAATCAAGAAGGAGAATGAATTTATGAGAGATGAAGAAATGAATAAGATAGATGAGTTTAGAAAGCTACAAATGTCCCTGGCACTCAGGGTCTCAGTTTCACCAGATAATGGAAACCCAAATGGAAAATCCTTTGATGGAATATTCTCTCCTCAGATGAATACTGGAGATAGGCATCCTTTACTTCAGAGTCCATTACCGCCAGGATTTCCAAACCCGCTTGGATTCCTCCCTGTTCCTGGTCATCTTGGACCAAACTTCTTCAATGGGTTTGGAGGATTTCGCAACCCTTCTCCCCTTAGTGATCCTCATGGATACAATCATTCTGCTGCAGCAAAGCGAGCTAACAGAACTAGATTCACTGACTACCAAATCAAAGTACTTCAAGAGTTCTTTGAAAACAATGCCTATCCAAAGGATGATGATCTTGAGTACCTCTCCAAGCTGTTAGGCCTCAGTCCAAGGGTTATAGTTGTTTGGTTCCAAAATGCTCGACAAAAAGCACGGAAGATTTATGAAAACCAACCTGCTGTAGAGTCAGAGGAAGATGGAGCTGGTAGGTTTACTAGGACTCCAGGGCTCAACTACCAGTGTAAGAAATGTCTCTTGGTATTTCAACGCTACTATGAGCTAATACGACATCAGAAGCAGCACTGCTTTAAAGAGGAAGATGCCAAAAGATCAGCACTGGCTCAGAGAGCTGCTGCCACAGCAGCTGCTCAGTTTGTTGGTCAAGCAAATGTTAGCCTAGGCTCTATGTCAGTTCGAAGTGATTCTGAAAATGAATCAATACTCCGAGAGCAGAATGTTGTCTCTCCTATATCCTCTATTGAAGGTCAATCTGGTTATGAAAACAGTCCCAGAAACTCAGCGGCAATGTCCCCAATCCAGAAGTTAATTGAAGACAGTAAAAATATTGGAACAATATTTGAAAAGAGAAACCAGGAGGACAGAGTCATGAAATATCTAAACGAGGCACAAATCAATTTGATGACAAGGTATCCAGCAAACTCCCATCTGGCATTTTTGCAAAAGCAAGGCTTATCAGATATTGAAGACCAATCCAATGACAGTTTTGTGAATATGGGAATGAAAAGGAAGCTATCAGAGGAAAATGACGAAATAGAAAGAGATGAAAATGGGCAACCAAAAGATAAAAGACTGAGAACCACAATATTGCCTGAGCAGCTTGACTACTTGTATCAGAAATATCAGATTGAGAGCAATCCCAGCAGAAAAATGCTAGAGCAGATTGCAGCAGAAGTCGGACTAAGAAAACGTGTGGTCCAGGTGTGGTTTCAGAACACCAGAGCTCGGGAAAGAAAGGGCCAATTTCGGGCTCATCAGCAAGTTATTAACAAAAGATGTCCTTTCTGTCCTGCTCTCTTTAAGGTTAGATCTGCACTAGAATCCCATCTTGTCACAAAGCACTCTAGCCAGTATACTAGAGGGGAGATCAACATAGATGCTTTACCAGATGCAGGAGTAGAGGAACCACAGCTGAACATGCTGGGACGATCTACCTTGTTCCCGAGTGTTCCATGCCCCTCTAGTCCTCCACAGTTACCTCCTCTTATTCCTAACCAGGACAAATCATCTGAATTTGAGGCATCCATGCGTAAATATTATGAAGAGACAATGAAACAGTTCATTTCCGATGTAAAGTTGAGTCAGCAGAATTCATCTGTACAGGAATCAAGAATTTATGAGAAAAACAGTGAGGCATTGGATCTCTCCTCCCCGCCACTGCGGCAAGAGGATACAGGGGAAGAAAACAAAAACCTGGCTAGTGACAGGGACAGCCAATCATCTCCAGTCAGTGGAATTGACAGTCAAATCTATGAATATGAAGATGAGAATGGAATGACATTGTCATCAAATTATTCCTTTGATTCACAAAACTACGACTCAAGAAAGAAGTTCCGAACTCAGATCTCCCACACCCAAGTTAAGATGATGAAGTGTGTGTTTGAGGAGTGTAAGATGCCAACTATGACCGAGTGTCATCTTTTGGCGGATTTTATCGGTCTGCAAAAGCGTGTTGTCCAGGTCTGGTTCCAGAATGCCCGGGCAAAGGAGAAGAAAATCAAGCTTCACCTAAACCTTGGAGCAGGGAGTGAAGAGTCGGAATCTACTGAAGTTAAAGATTCTGTATGCAAATTCTGTAAATGCCAATATGAAAACAAATACAAGGTGCAAGAACATTTATTTGACAGGAATCACCTCGAGAATGTTCGGAAGGCACTAGAGGAGGGAAAGTATGAGCCTGAGAATCCAGGGGGGTCTACAAACCTCTCGGAGAAATTGAGTAAACCCAACCCAGATTTGGGGTCTAATAAACCCTTCAACTATGAAGAAACTCAGCCACACCGTCCTGAGGAAAATATTGTAAATTCGGCAAATCAGGAAAAACAAAGTAATCATTTTGTCAATGATCAGAGTGTTTATAACAACCCTCAACAACAACAACCACAACAACATTATAGAACAGACCAACAAAACTTTAATTTCCCCCAGCAGCCGAAGTATTACCCTGAGCATCATAATTTCCGGCCGACTCCGCCATATCCCCAGCATCAAGAATACAACCAGGGATATTGCCAGAACCAGATTGGATATCCAGGTTCAGGATATCCTCCCTACACTCCGGGATATGGAGCTGGATACAACCCAGGATATAACGGATATCCTTACCAACCTGGAGTACAGAACTAACCCTTTCCAGGTAACATTATGTACTTAAATTAAGAAAAAAAATTATATTGTAGTTTTGTTGAAATATATTTAATATCTCTTTTTTTCAGGTTAACCCCAGTATTGAACTCCCAAATGTGCAATATGTATGAATATCCTCCTAGAAATGGGCTGGATTTGAAAACAATGTTCCTATTCTCTTTTATCATGTGTCTTCTTCAAAACTACGAACCCGGTGCAAAACTAAACCTAATGTTCCTAAACTGTTTGCAAGCAACCTAGAAGCAACCTATATTTGTATAGAGATAATCCCATTTTTAAAATTCCATTATTTTCATATTTTTATCAAGCAGTCATGACATTTTTCTGTTCCTTTAAACTTCAAATTTTCATTTTTGAAAATTCATCATTCCGGAAGCATTTATCATTAAAATTAATAATTTTCAACAACAAATTAGGAAAATTGAAATAGTATATTTTGTATTAATTTTTGACCCATGACTAAATATCCATTTCATTTTTCATATTTAAAGTTTTATTTGATAAACTAATTTTTGTAAATATCTTTAACAAGCCGAGTCAGCCTAATTCGTGCATTTTTTACTTTCGCCTTTACTTAATATTTGGTGGTTTTACATCATCCATATATTCTTTCATTCATGTTCACTCCAGGGTGTCCAGCTAAAACTGTCTTCTTCGTGTAGAACCAGGAAGGTAGTTTAATTCTAGACATCCTGTAGTTGTGTGTATTAATGTTCCATGAACTTAAAGTTCCTAAGAGCACAAGGTATCAGTTCCTAATCTATAATGAGGGGTGTTCCAGAAATATATCTGGAACAACCCTTCTTGTTGTTTTTAACTATTGTAACCGTACCAGGCTGCATCTACTCATGTTCCTAGATAATGTGATTTTTTAACTAATTAACGAGTAAAGTATACAGTAGTTTTAGAATACGCACAATATTTGGTATGCACAGTTTTATTTTAGTTGTATCTCTGCCATGTTTATTATTGTACATCTACATCCTTATTCCAGTTAATTCTAGTTCTAGTATAGTTCCTTAGTATAACAGTATAGTGTAGTTCACTTTGTGATCACTAGATGTAGTTTTAAGTTATATTCGTGGCCAAACACTGGCGTGTAAAGAAATGTAGTTTTCCACTTTTGATTGTGCCCCAAAAACAGTATATCAAGGGGCTCCAAGCCCCCCCCCTCCCCTCCTTGCTCCCCCTCGGATTCAATATAATTGGATTCTACATCTTAGATTCTAATATTTTAAACCTAGTTAAAAACTAGCAACATTATATTATCCATGTGTAAATAAGAAAAATAAACCTTTTTAACTAGTTTAATTTCATTTTTATAAGTTATGTCGTACATATATATATATATATATATATATATATAGATTTAATTAAGATTTAATTAAGAAAGCAATTGCAATCTATGACATTTTTAATTTATGGGTTTAGCAAAGAAATTCAAGGTGGCATTTAAGACACTGCAAACCAAGATGTCCGTCTTCTCGCGCGAAAATCCGGCATTATTTTGCTATTTATTCCTTTTAAACTTGAACTAGAAACAAGACCGAGTTTTAGAATGTGTATGTCGCGCTACAAAAAGTATATCAATGAAGAGAATTACAAATATAGTTCAATAATTAAACTACAACTAAGATATGCATGGTATGTATTAAGTAGTAAAGTATATCAGTGAAGAGAATTACAAATATAGTTCAATAATCAAACTACAACTAAGATATGCATGGTATGTATTTCTAGAAGTACTGCTGGATTAAGGTTAGTACTCCAACTGTCTCCAAGATGATTATTAAATAATAAATAGTTTAGTGTCCTCTCTTTACTCTTGAGACATTAATAAAATGCAAGTGTTATCAATTCTAAAGAATTAACCAAATTTACGGGGTCTGTATATGTATTTTTATGTGGCCCTCTATTTCACAAAAGGTATGTCCTATTCACAATGGTCACTTTTATATAGAGACCACAATTTAAAATAGATTTAAATTATTAATATATTTTCAGATAGAAAAGCAAGTTTATCTCCGTCATCTTTAAATAATCAGACAAAGTTATAGTGCCGTTGTGAATCTGACATGTCATTCTTTAAATTGGGGGTTAATTGATTTTATACTTGCTATGTGAGTGAAAGAAAGCACAACCATTTTCTGAATCATATTCTAAATAAATCCATAACTATTTCTCTTGATTGAAAAGCCAAGCCTACATGTTATCAAATCTGTAATTTACACGATATGCTTATCATATTTTATCTTTATCTTCGTAAACTATATGTTTTGATATTTTGTCGCGCTGACCGGCCTCACCGGTTTGAGCAAATGTTGATTACTTTAAATAGAGATCAGTTCGATGTAAACCTTGTCATATAAAGAACAGGAAGAGAGTATTGAGGGTTGTTTCAAATCTTAAATGAGAGTAATTAATAGGATCGTAATGTTTCAGTGAGTTTGACTTAAAAGTTCTTAAAGTTAAGCTGAAAGAAGAGAAAGAAGAAAAATGCTGAATAGTGGAGAGAAGATTGGAAGGGTGGATGGAAGAAGGTTGGAGAGGAGATTGGAAGAGTGGATGAAAGGGTAAAGAGGGTAGAAGCGGGGAAGGGAAAGGGGAGGAGAAGGAAAGATAAAAAGGGTAGAGGCGGGGAAGGGAAAGGGGAGGAGAAAGAAGAGTAAAGAGGGTAGAGGCGGGGAAGGGAAAGGGGAGGAGAAAGAAGAGTAAAGAGGGTAGAGGCGGGGAAGGGAAAGGGGAGG
>NW_019396776.1:114222-123852 GCF_000591075.1 Eurytemora carolleeae | reverse complement strand
TGATCCTCTGATTAAAGGGACTGAGGGGGCAGTCCGATTATTTCCCTAAGGGCTATATGGAAAAGGAATAGGAAGATGTAAAAAAGTTCTATCCTTAAAAGCAAAAGAGGGGGGGGGGGTATAAATAAAGATTTATTTTTAGAATTAAAGTTATTCTTGTTAAAACTTTCGAACCAAGTTTGATATTTTTGTTCTCTTCCCTGGAGTGTCTGGACCAACAAAATATTCAAAATGAAAATTTCCACATCAGTGTTTACTTTTCATTCTCCCGGAGTTAAACAGACATATACTTTTACATACGGACAGATAGGACACATAGACAGGTAGACAACAAAACGGACAGATAGGCAGGAAGGCAGATAGATAGGCAGGAAGGCAGATAAATAGGCAGGAAGGACGATAGAAAGGCAGGAAGGACGATAAATAGACAGGAAGGCAGATAGATAGGCAGGAAGGACGATAGATAGGCAGGAAGGACGCTAGATAGGCAGGAAGGCAGATAGATAGGCAGGAAGGACGATAGATAGGCAGGCACACAAAGAGATTAGCAGAAAGACAGACAGGTAGAAGGATAAGAAGGAAGACAGAGATACAGGCAGACAGACAGATCATAATACACATATATAGATAGGCTGATATACAGACGGATAGATGGACAGGCACACCAACAGACAAATAGATAGACAGGCATATATACAAATGTAAAGACATTTATGGAGATAGACAAAAATGTAGACATATATGGAGATAGACAGGAAGGTAGACAGAAATATATACAGGCCTCTAGACAGACATAGACAGGCAGGTAGATAGACAGAGTCAGAAAGATATACAGGTCTCTAGAAAGACACAGACATATAGAAAGACAGACAGGAAGACATACACAGACAGAAAGATATATACAGATAGACAGGCAAGTAGGCGGAAAAAGAGATAGTCAGGCAGGCAAACAGACAAATAGAAAGAAAAGCAGACAAACAAATAGAAAGAAAAGCAGACAGACAAATAGAAAGAAAAGCAGACAATCAAACAGAAAGAAAAGCAGACAGACAAATAGAAAGAAAAGCAGACAATCAAATAGAAAGAAAAGCAGACAGACAAATAGAAAAAAGGCAGAAAAACATGTTGAAGAAAATGAAGGCATACAGAAAGTTAAAGGAAAGTTTGATTAAAGATATGAAATTACGATGAAATTGGAATTTAAAATTTGGAATTACGATGGAATTTTAATTTAAGGTATGAAACTACAATGAAATTTGGATTTCAGATATGAAATTACAATGAAATTTGATTTTAAAGATATGAAATTAGAAAAGAGTTTGTAATTGAGATATAAGATTAATATGAAATTCAAATTTTTTATATGAAATTACAAGCGAATTTGTAATTAAGATATAAAATTACAAAGGAATTTAAATCAAAGATATGAAAATACGCTAAGATGTGATTTGAGCTATGAAACAGGAAAACAAATTTTAGTTATACAAAAATACAATGGAAAAGGATTAAGACTGGATTTCTCATATTTGAATACAATAACAATTGTATTTAAGACTGGGATACAATATGAGATTACAATGGAAAAGGGATGCATGATAAGGAAATACAATGATACAGATTTAGACTGATGATACGATCTATAAGATATGAAAATGCATTAGTTCTGGTTTGAATGAAGGATAGGATATGATTAAGTTCTGATTTGAATTAAGAATAAAGGATATTATTGAGTTCTGATTTGAATGAAGGATAAAGGATATGATTAAGTTATGATTTGAATGAAGGATAGGATATGATTAAGTTCTGATTTGAATGAAGGATAGGATATGATTAAGTTCTGATTTGAATGAAGGATAAAGGATATTATTAAGTTATGATTTGAATGAAGGATAGGATATGATTAAGTTCTGATTTGAATGAAGGGCCCCAGGTTCCAAACTTAATTTAAATTTTGTGCCAATCATGAAGTTTCAAACATATTGAGGAACTTCCAACTAATCTCAAAATATTGAAAACTTTACAAACTTTTGGATTTTCTATTAGAAAAGTTAGTAGTTTAAAAATATTTGTACACCCCCCCCCCCTCCTCCTAAATCGACCTTCTCCTTCCTAACTTCTGTCGCGTATTCTGAGGTTTTTAAACTTTTATCAATTCCTAAACATCTAATCATCAAACTAAACAAAACAAATAAAACTTTTTCACATTTCCCTTAATTTTAATCTTGTTTTCTAACTCTTATAAATTGTTCATTTAAAGGGACTGTCTACGTAATTTCAAGTGATCCTCTGATTAAAGGGACTGTCTACGTAATTTCAAGTGATCCTCTGATTAAAGGGACTGTCTACGTAATTTCAAGTGATCCTCTGATTGAAGAAAGATATGTCCGATTCACAACGGTACCCTTTAGAAATTTTCCAAGGAAAAAGAAAAAAACATTATCTTTTGCCTTATATACATTATACATTTATTTTAAAGAATGTAAACGACGATATATCTCCCATTGCTGCCAAGATAAATAAGTAAAGGGTTCCGATGTGAATATGGCGTGCTTGTGTTTAGCTGGAAGGTAACTTAAAATGCACCTAATCTTTCAAGTTTCATCAAATAAGATAATCACCGGGTGTTCTTTTACGTGCATGTTTATTTTGATACAAAATAACCCCTTTTTTAATAAGTTTGTATTTGCTTTCATAAACTCAGTAGGCAGCATTTCTAATTGATAGCTGTATAATTAACAAAATTAGATTTTAGACAAGGAACAATTATATTTTGCAATAATTTTATCCTAGTGCTACGCTTCTCCTTTCATGCTGGGTTCATTTTTCATACAATATTATAATAGAAGCAAGCAAATATTAAATATTTTCAAGGCCACATCTCAATAAAAAAGCTAAGTTGGTGATCAATCTATAATTTATTGGGCTGTCCGTATGTTTGTTTGTGTCCAATAAACGCCGGAAACCCCAAACCGATCAGGCCCATTTTGTGTGTTTTGGAAACTAAAATGACCAGCAAGGAAGCCGGAAAGTTTGTGACCGAATTAAAAAAATGTTGTACAAATTTCGCATATTAAAACTTTTTTTCTATTATTTTAAAATGTAAAAAGCTAAGATGATTGCCGAAGGATTTATAGACCAGTAGGAACCTACTGATGTTTTTACTAAGCATTTAAAAAAATCACGCATTTAGGTTTTCTCCACTGCAAAATCGAACCTTGTTGAACATTTTAAAAGATTTAATTATTGGAAACTGCATACAGATTTAAAAAAAAAACAATGCTTAAAGAAACCTTATGGAAAATTTGACGGAAAGAGACTTGATGTTATATGTAAAAAGATCTCCCTGTAATCGTTGATAAAACAAAAACTGCCCTGGTGGTAATTATATAGCCTAGGTCACACTAAGGGTATGAGCCGCTAAAGGATGAATAATAAGAAGAAATCATGCAACTATACTAGGCTCAGAGTACAGGATTCAACAGGTAGAAAAGAAGGGAGAAGGAAGGGGGAAGGACGGAAGATGGACGGGTAAAGGATTGGAGAAGGACGGGGGAAGGACGGGAGAAGGACGGAAAAAAGGACGGGGGAAGGACGGAGGAAGGATGAGAGGAGGAACAGGAAAAAGGACTAGGACAGAAGGACGGGAGAAGGACGGGAAAAGGACGGGAAAAGGACGGGAAAAGGACGAAAGTTAAGGAAGTGAGAAGGGGCGAAGGCCGGGACAAGAACGGGAAAGGACGGGAACGGACGGGAGAAGGATAGGAGAAGGACGGAAGAAGGGTAGAGGAAGGACGGGAGAAGGACGGAAGAAATGCATAAGAAGGAAGGAGAAGTAGAGAGGACATGAGAAGGACGGGAGAAGGAGTGAGAAGGACGGGAGAGGGACGGGAGAAGGATGGGAGAAGGACGGAAGAAGGTATGAAGAAGGACGGAAGAAAGACAGTATAGAAGGACGGGAGAGGAATGGGAAAGGACGGAAACGGACTGGAGAAGGGCAGGATAAGGACGGGAAAAGGACGGGAGAATGACAGAAAAAGGACGGAAGAAGGACAGGATAAGGACGGAAAAAGGACGGAAGAAGGAGTGAGAAAAGACGGGAGGAACAAGAAAGGTACAGAATAAAAAAGACGATTTAGGAAATTTAAGAGAATAAACTAAAGGAAAAGTTTATTAAAGATGAATGGGAAAAGGACAAGAAATTGGGAGCGGACAAGAAATTATAGGGATATGGCAAGGGAATTGGTAGGGAGTGGATTTATGAAAAGTGAAAACGGAATTGGAAATAGAGGAGAGGAATTTGGAGGAAAAATGAAAATTAAAATAGCGATGACTGAAAATTAAATGGCGAGGGGGGGGACTGAGAATTATAGGAGAAAAGAGTTTTGATGGTATTATATTATTTCCCTGGAGCAGGGTTTATTTTTACTAAAAATACATCCAGAAAATTTGAAAATCCTCTAATTCTTTTACTTGGTTTTCCCCTTGGGACTAAACTCAGAAAACAAGCTGATAACAGAACAATATTTGTAGAAAAAAAAAGATTTTTTCAATTTGGATATTACATTCATCAATCATTTATTTGGGAACAAAAAAAGAAAAATTTCTATCTAATATTAGAATTCAATAAATTTTATACAATTAATCATTTGTTGTGTACAGTGTACACAGCAATGAACTTAAATCAAATGGTTCCACGTAAGGAAAACTGAGCTTTGTCTATATCGCACTGCACCACTTTAGACATAACAAAAGATGTTGTTGCTTCGACTTTGTATGCTAGCTCGTAGCTTTGAGAGTTTTGATTGTGAACACATTATTTTGGTTCCAGACAACGAGGTTCCAGACAAGGAGGTTCCAGACAACGAGGTTCCAGACAACGAGGTTCCAGACAACGAGGTTCCAGACAACGAGGTTCCAGACAACAAGGTTCCAAACAACGATGTTCCAGACAACGAGGTTATAGACAACGAGGTTCCAGACAACGAGGTTCCAGACAACGAGGTTCCAGATAACGATGTTCCAGATAAGAAATTCAAAACATTTATATTTATTTCAATTTTGCGTGAAATTAACTTGAAGTGACTGAAATCGTCATTTAAAGTGACATTCTAAGTATGAGTGGCATACCCTATTCACAATGATACCTTTACTAGCCATGTTTGATCAAAATTGAATGAAATGATAATGTTTATCTCATAAATTTCTTCTGCAGATACCATGGGAGTACATTATTAGAATGACGTGACGTGAGCATACATTTCTTCTGCAGATACCATGGGAGTACATTATTAGAATGACGTGACGTGAGCATACATTTCTTCTGCAGATACCATGGGAGTACATTATTAGAATGACGTGACGTGAGCATACATTTCTTCTGCAGATACCATGGGAGTACATTATTAGAATGACGTGACGTGTGCATCATCAATGACGAAAAAATAATTTTTCACAAAGATCAAACGGTTTTCGATTATAACATTCTTAAAATGTTTGTTCCTACTCAGCATTCTTTATATATTAGTTATATTATTATTAATATTTTCTTAAGACTCTTAAATGAGATATTGATCTTTGTTTAAAGATAGACCAACGATATGTTTAGAGCACTAATATTAGACCAACGATGTTATAGTGTATAGAGCACTAACAAATAGACCAACGATGTTACAGTGTATAGAGCGCTAATAGATAGACCAACGACGTAATAGTGTATAGAGCACTAATATTAGACCAACGATGTTATAGTGTATAGAGCACTAACAAATAGACCAACGATGTTACAGTGTATAGAGCGCTAATAGATAGACCAAATAGTGTATAGAGCACTAATATTAGACCAACGATGTTATAGTGTATAGAGCACTAATATTAGACCAACGATGTTATAGTGTATAGAGCTCTAATAGATAGACCAACGACGAAATAGTGCATAGAGGACTAATATACGCTAATCCCAGGGGGCGGAAACGTCATGGGGGTGTCTTTACCAAAAGAGTGTGTGTAAATTTTACCAAACCGAAGGTGTGAACTGTAGGTATATACAATACATACGAATCTCGGTATTTGTACAGTCTAGGAGAGTACATTTGTTTATTGTTAATTGTTTACTTTAAAAAAAGTTTAATATACATGTATATTATTTATATATGTAAGTCAACACTATTAGTCAAATTTTCATGCAAACATAATAATTTGATTAAAGTTTACAATAAACTTGTCTTTATTTCAGCTTAATTGACAATATTGTTCTGCAATTTCCTTGACTGTAGTCATGTCGTGTGTCTGTGTGTGTGTACAGTTTACCGAACTTGTCTGCAAAGCAGTGCGACTGGTTTTCTCATGCCAGACCAGCACCATTGACCTTCCCTTTATTCCTATTCCCTGGCTAATCCTCTAAGATTCAGCCTGCTATGAAAAGTTGCATCAATTTGCAAGGCAGGGTCGACTTTGAAGTGTCACAACGCCGTTGGCTTTGATTTTACCGCTCCAAATCATGTATACTTTTGTGTAGCCCTAAACATGACCATTTTAGAACTTTAAAGCACCTGTTTTTAAGAAGTAATTGGCAAATTTCTCATCAATTTTGGCGTTAGAGCTTGCAATCTTTAAATCACTGTGAATTCTTTTAGGAACTACGCCGTAAGCGTACTGCATATTTGATTATTATATTATAGGTTATGCAGAATAGCTTAATGTCATTTATTAGTAAACAGACAGTGTACAGTCTAGCTATGAATAGGCTGGCATGTAGAAACCTATAAGCCCTCTGAGTATAAAGGGTTACCCATAAAGAATAAAACTTCAAAGACGACTGTATGTAATTATTTCTGTCGGCTTCCTTACATTCTCGGTTCTCTGCGAAGTGCGACTGTAATCATATTTCTTTCTTTTTCAATTCATTAAATAAACCATAAAAAGACTATATTCAAGGCAGAAGACTTAAATTAACCCTGAAATCGTCATGTTTAAATAGTTTCAGGTTGTCTTTTGCAGTCTCAAACTTTGTTGGTAACCCTGTAGACACAAACAAACAAACACTGTTAAACACGAACAATCAATTTACACATTAAATGTTTAAATCTTGAAAGTTTAATAAATTTGGTTCAAGTCCCAAAGTTTGATTTATTTCTTTAGATTTGGCGGATTTCTCCAAATAATTGTGAAAATTTATCGGCGCTGTCTTGAATTCCCTTCTTTGATTTGTGGATTCAGTTAAAAGGGTTTCTTTAATACCCCTTCAGATATACACAGAAAATGTTCCATTCCTCCCCCCCCCCCCCACCCTCCCTGAGATGATGGATGATAAAGTTTTTTTAACACGATTCAAAGATTTTTTATTCTAAAAAGCTTAAAGAATTTGAAGAATATTTAACCCTATTCCCGCTGGGGGGGGGGGTCAATTTGACCCCCCCCCTGTAGTTTTTTTTACATAACTCAAAAAGTATTTTCTGACTTTTCTTACTTATCCAAAGCCCTCCCTTTAGGCCTAAAACCGGGCTTTAATACTAACTGCCTGAGTCCTCAGGCACACTGCCTGAATGACTGCTTTTGCCTGTAGCAAACTAAATCTTTGTTTTGACCCACTTTCACTTGTCAGATTTTGATAAAATTTAGCTTTTTGGAAAGCCTATGACATAAGGAAACGGATTGCACAAGTTTTGCGAAAAAAAAATTGCAAATTTTTTGCAAACAACCTGTCAAAGGAAATTTGCACATTTTTAGTTTTTCTTGATTAAAAATCAGGTTATTTAAAATTTTGAAAAAAATTTTGCATATTTAAAATGGCATGGTCAAGGGCTTTTCAAAAATTTTTTTGTAGATTCTAAAAGTAGAGCACAAGAGCTTTCTAATGAAAAGTAAATAAATACCTTCATGCTTTGATGATTTATAAACAAAAATCTACAGAAATTGGTCTTTCAAAGCTCTTTACGCCCCTTTTCCAGAAACAATTTTTGCTGTTAACCAACGAGGTTATGGTAATAGAGTGATGATGTACGCTAGTCCTTTACTAATTGTACAGGCCATGTACTTCACTTTCAAAGGTCAGTCTGTATATTACAGTACTCGGGGTTGATTTCTGAAAATATTTAGTTAGAAGAATTTGTTTTCCATTTAACTATTGAAATCCACTACCCTATATAGTGTGCAGGATTACATTTTTACAGGAAGACGTAATATTACAATCTTTTACAGAGCAATATGTCATCAATAAAAAACAGTTCTGAGAAAACTATGTAAAATTCAAGATACAAAAACTCCCCATGCACTTTTACTCCGAAAGCGTACTGCATCTCTAAATATCCTTGATTAGTAAACTGTCCTAAGTATACACTTGGGCTGATACACACGGACAGGTAGCTAAGATCCAGCTGTTAACATTTACTCTCCAAGCTGCTATTTTTTTTTCGTAACTCGTATTTCGTGGATTTTTCTATTTAAAGGAGTAGAGTCTTTGCCGCAAATTTAAATTTTATAATTTCTAAATCTTTGAAACCTGTAGATGGTGCAAATCTTTGACATTTCAAACTTAAGCCATAGTCTGATATAGGTCTACGACATTGAGTTGCAAACAGTTTGTGGCATAGACTTCAAAAAAAAAGACTTCAAAAACAAATGAAATTGTTGGGTTCTATAATTTTTTACCTTTTTTTCCAGTAAAATTGTAGAATTTCTTCTAAATTTTCTAGATTGACATCAGATCAATTATTTATCAGAAATTAGGGAGATGTGAGACTCTTGGCGCCAAGATCGTAAATATTAAATTAATTTTAGCAAATTTTAAATTCTAAATTGTATAATTCCTTTTCATGAACTTTATGATTTTTGCGAAAGGGCAAAATAATATGTCAAATAATGCGAAGTTAAATCATACATTTGTACGCGCAAATGTTACATATAGATGACATATTACAGAACAAGAAAAGTGTCGTCATGAATTTATGCATTTCATGCTTTATAACGTATGCATTTCATGCTGTATAAAGTATGCATTTCATGCTTTACAACGTTTTGCATTCCATGCTTTATAACGTATGCATTTCATTCTTTATAACGTATGCATTTCATTCTTTATAACGTATGCATTTCATGCTTTATAACGTATGCATGTCCTGCTTTATAACGTATGCATTTCATACTTTATAACGTATGTATTTCATGCTTTATAACGTATGCATTTCATACTTTATAAAGTATGCATTTCATGCTTTATAACGTATACATTTCATGCTTTATAACGTATGCATTTCATGCTTTACAACGTTTTGCATTCCATGCTTTATAACGTATGCATTTCATTCTTTATAACGTATGCATTTCATTCTTTATAACGTATGCATTTCATGTTTTATAACGTATGTATTTCATGCTTTATAACGTATGCATTTCATGCTTTATAATGTATGCATTTCATGCTTTATACCGTATGTATTTCATGCTTTATAATATATGCATTTCATGCTTTATAACGTATGTATTTCATGCTTTATAACGTATGCATTTCTACTTTATAAACTATGCATTTCATGCTTTATAACTAATGCATTTCATGCTTTATAACGTATGCATTTCGTGCTTTATAACGTATGCATTTCATGCTTTATAACGTATGCATTTCATGCTTTATAA
>NW_019396776.1:96904-113777 GCF_000591075.1 Eurytemora carolleeae | reverse complement strand
ACATGAAACACTGCAAATAGAATAGTCCAAAGTACATGAAACACTGCAAATAGAATAGTCCAAAGAACATGAAACACTGCAAATATAATAGTCCAAAGAACATGAAACACTGCAAATAGAATAGTCCAAAGTACATGAAACACTGCAAATAGAATAGTCCAAAGTACATGAAACACTGCAAATAGAATAGTCCAAAGTACATCAAACACTGCAAATAATTAGTGTTAATTGTATAAAGACTAATTTAGATTAATAAGTTACTTTTCAAGCTAATGAAAAAACTATTTGCATAACACATAAGATTGCTAAAATGTCGTCTTTTTATGAACAGATTTTTATAAACCCCTGTTAAAGACAATGAGTGACTGAATGACCATAGATTTGTTTTGATGTCAATATTTATGGAAATTCTCTGGCCTAAAAAGAAGCCAGGAAAGAAACGCAAGCTATCTTCCAAAATAAATATTTATAACTTAACACTGTTGTTTTAATTAGCGGTGCAAAAACTTTTCTATTGCTATAATTATACACATATTAATTTTTTTCTATTGCTATAATTATACACATATTAATTTAAAACACTGCTATAATAAAATTTAGCATTACTTGATAAAGCACGCATTATGAAGTAAAAAAAAAATTCATGAAAAATATATTGAAACACGTGACCTGCTTTTCCCTTTCCTCTTTTCATCATTGCCCACCAGGAAGCAATCTAATTCCAATAAATTTATTATTTATTACGAGACAAATACGATTTATTTGGACAATTATTTAATATATTTCGTATTAAAGATTTAACCATTTTCGATTGGGATTCAAGTGTCGGTTCACGGTTTTCTAGGTGGACATAGGGAAGGTTATTGACCTAACATGCAGCCTGTTTTCAGTAGTATCAATCTAAAATAAGTGTAAAGTTATTTACAGTGTACTAAAAAAAAGGAATACCCTATTGAGAAAAATGTTAATACAGTGAATCCCAGATATATGAATACATAGACCGTCATAAGTTTTTTGATAATTTGAAGAAACTTCTTTTTATTTTTAATTCAAGGTAAATTAATTGCTCTGAAATATGCATTTACCCCTGTTATATGTATTCTACCTGTATATACCCCTGTAATGTGTATTCTACCTGTATATACCCCTGTAATGTGTATTCTACCTGTATATACCCCTGTAATGTGTATTTTACCTGTATATACCCCTGTAATGTGTATTCTACCTGTATATACCCCTGTAATGTGTATTTTACCTGTATATACCTCTGTAATGTGTATTCTACCTGTATATACCCTTGTAATGTGCATTTTACCTATATATACTCATGTAATGTGTATTTTACCTGTATATACCCCTGTAATGTGTATTTTACCTATATATACTCCTGTAATGTGTATTTTACCTGTATATACCCCTGTAATGTGTATTCTACTCATGAAAATGGAATGTAAACACTGCAAGAGTAATTCTTGGAATATTTAATCTAAAATCAGAGATTTCAATCTTCCTTTAAATATATAATAATCTTAGTACTCTACTTTCAAGTTGATATTAATGGATTCTATTCCTTTATCCAAATATATAGAATATTTATAGGTTGGGAAATAAATGAAAATGCATAATATACTTCAAACCTAAATCCAGAAACTAATGCTTTTTTCTTAGATTTAATGCCATAATAGTGTGCCAAGAAATTCAACTGAATTGATCAAATTGACAACGGAAGTGAGTCTCTGCCACAAACTCAAATTTTCTTGTCCCTATATCTTTGCCCCACCTGGTGATGTAAACCTTTGATATTTCAAACTTAGATTATTTGTTCTAGATATCAGAATTCATATAATTCATATAAAAATTCTTGAAAAATTGGTGAAATTTACAAACTTATATTCGATACAATTGTAAAAGTAGCCATTAAGTGGAATTATTTTTTTGCAACAGGTAAATATTGCAAAATCCTAAACTGGCATGTGCAAATATTCTCTAGGAATCCGGATCTTCAATTAAAAACTTACAAATATATGATTAATTTAAATATAGAAAGTTAAACTAACTCACAGAGTAATCAGCTCTACAATGCATACAGTGTGGCACAGAAAACTGTTTTAAAAAATTAAGTTTCAGAAATCTTCTGTTCATTTCATGTTGATTTAAAGCAGATAGTTTTTCTAAAAAATTTAATTTTGAATTGCTGTGTTTCATGCTTATTAGTCTATTCAAAATCATAACTTGAGTCTAAAAGTCGTCTTCCTATTCCATAGTTTTATGGGTCGCAATATAGTACAGTTGCCACCTTAATTTGTAACCAACCCTCAATGTTGTTATGGTTACCCCCCAACCCTTAATGTTGTTATGATTACCCCTCAACCCTTGATGTTGTTTATGGTTACTCCCCAACCCTTAATCAAGAATGTAAGGCAAGGAAAGTTTATTGCGGTCGTGTATACTCTGCGTACATATTGAAACCAGTTCTCTTTGGGCGGAATTTGTAAACAAGAATAGATGCATCAGTGTTCGTTTAGTATCCGAGGAAGTTAAAAGCATTAAATTTTGAAAATTTTGATAATTCACATAATAGTTTCCTATGACCAGAATATTTCATCGATGGATGGATCCCATTTCAGGCTTCGACATCCGTCTTGTGTTTACATTACCGCCCAGAGACAGTACACTGCAGTACAAAAGATGTGTACACTTCTGAAATAACTTTCCTTGCCTTACAATCCTTGCCTTACAATCCTTGCCCTTAATGTTGTTATGGTTCCCCCACCCTGAATGTTGTTATGGTTACCCCCAAACCCTTAATGTTGATATAGTTACCCCTTAACCCTTAATGTTGTTATGGTTACTCCTCAACCCTTAATGTTGTTATGGTTACCCCCCAAATCTTAATGTTGTTATGGTTACTTCCAAACCCTTAATGTTCTTATGGTTACCCCCCCCCCCTAACTCTTAATGTTGTTATGGTTACCACCCAACCCTTAATGTTGTTATGGTTACCCCCCAACCCTTAATGTTGTTATGGTTACCACCCAACCCTTAATGTTGTTATGGTTACCCCCCAATCCTTAATGTTGATATAGTTACCCCCAACCCATAATGGTGTTATGGTTACCCCCCAACAGATAAACTAGTGTGAACGAATTTAATTGTCCCAGTAACAATTGAAAAATGTGGCTTGACAAGCAATTAAAATTGCAACTGCCTGAAACTTTATTCTAATTGTTGTTGTCTAGTGGTTTCCTAGGTTATTATGAGACAAATTTATCTAATTATACCAGGCAGGGGGTCCACCAATTAAACTCAAGAACTCAACTTTAATCACAGGATGAGACACTAATTCTGTCGCAGAAGCAGCACTAATTATACTCATTAATATCCCTCCCCCTTCCCCTTTTACTCCCCTACCCTCTACCCTCTTCAACCACCTCCCCCCCTCTTTCTTTCTTCGTTTATCCAGCTAATTTTCTTAGTATTACACTTCATTTTTATAAACAGATTGTCACAATAAAATTAAAAACGAGAAGATTTTTTTAAAACATAATTTGTTGAATCTTCATTTTAAATGTGTATCTTTTCCGTTAATTTAAGCTTCTCTCTGCAGTCTTTACTGGGTTAGGATGCATTAGACTTTAAAAAAAAGTTAATTATGGAACCGATATATAAGACAACTCAGCAAATTATGGAACCGATATATTAGACAACTCTGAAAATTATGGAACCGATATATTAGACAACTCTGCAAATTATGGAACCGATATATTAGACAACTCTGCAAATTATGGAACCGATATATTAAACAACTCTGCAAATTATGGAACCGATATATTAGATAACTCTGCAAAGACGAAAATAATTCCGCAATTTCCACCTGAAAATTCATTACAGAATAATTTTTATAATTTATATTGTTACTTAAACCTTTTCGTACGCAATATGAATAATGAGATCCTAATTTAAACCAACTTCAATCTTCATTCTCTCTTATTTTTTTCTTTTCCTGAAAACAGTTGGTTGTAACAGTTATTTTTTTTTATAAAACATTACACAGTTTTTGTATCAGTTATTCTGTTCTTATACCAGTTTTTTAGTTGCAGAGAACTAAGATTGTTATAACGACTAGATTCTGTACAGTCGTTTCAAAAGTCTCATCCTTAGTAGGTAGCCATGTATGTGCTTATTTTTTTAACACTCCACCCCACAACCCCCCTAGCCCCACTTCATAGATTGTGTATTGAAGTCACGTTTTATTGTGGACTCCTGGGCACTAATTAAGCCACAAACATCCGTAACTAGTTACTGTACAATACAAATACTAAATATTATACACTGATACAGGGTGAACCATTATACATTAGAACATTACAATAAGTAAATATTATACAGGGTGAACCATTATACATTAGAACAATATAATAAGTAAATATTATACAGGGTGAACCATTATACATTGTAGAACAATACAAATACTAAATATTATATACTTATACAGGGTGAACCATTACACATTAGAACAATACAAATACTAAATATTATATACTTATACAGGGTGAACCATTATACATAAGAACAATATAATAAGTAAATATTATACAGGGTGAGCCATTATACATTATAGAACAATACAAATACTAAATATTATACACTTATACAGGGTGAACCATTATACATTAGAACAATACAATAAGTAAATATTTTCAGGGTGAACCGTTATACATTAGAACAATACAATAAGTAAATATTATACAGGGTGAACCATTATACATTGTAGAACAATACAATTTGTAAATATTTTCAGTGTGACCTATTATAAACTACATATTTTTGACATTTTAAAATGTTTATGAATATACAGGAAGACCCATAAAACTATTGGAAAGAAAGACGACATTTTAAGAATCCAATGTATATATTTTTCTGTTACAAAGCAACTAGTTTTGCCAGTAGAACATAAGCTTATCAAATTAAACGGGTCTGTGTCCACTGCACAATGTCTGTGTTTTATGTTCATTGGATTATCAAGATTGTAGCTTGACCTAAAAGTCGTCTTCCTATTACAAATATTCGTTTATCATTGTTTTCATATTGAAAAATATTTTGCTGTCATTATTGTTTTTTATTATCATTGTTTTTATCATCATTATTTTTTTATCATTTATATTGTTAATGCACATTGTTGCATTTTGTTATCATTGTTTTCATCATTATTATTGTTAATGCACATTGTTACATTTTATTATCATTGTTATCATCATTACCATTATAAACACAAAAAACAATCATCATATATTTAAACAGAGTGATTCAAAAAACAGATTGACAAGATAAAGAATATATAACATGCATATAAACACTGCAGCAGAAATAACATCATATTTAAACACTCCAAATAGTGCAAATTTGGGCAAAATAAAGAATTTCCTAGCTTAGTCTTAGAGAAAAATAAATAGATGTTGACAGGGGTGGGGGGAAAGAAGAGGTAGTGGGGAGGTTCTATCTTGTATAACCAGTTTTATATCATGTTTAATGGCTAAACTATTGCCTTTTATACAGTCATTAAAGCTCTGAAGGCGGTTCCTCTGAACTTAATCAGGATCTTGTAATTAAATAACATTAAGGAAGTTGTAAAAAAAACGAACAAGACGATTCATTTCCCTTTTCTGCACTCCTCCTCCCCCCTCTCCCCCCTCTCCATTTACTCTACCCTACAACGCCCTTTTTTAGACCCCAATTCAGCTTTAATTTTCAAAAATACGTGCGTTAATCCTAAATACTCCTAATTAGCGTGATGGGCAAGGAATTTTTGCTACTTGAGCTAAGATCTCTACTACTAAAGCTAAGATCTCTGCTACTAAAGCTAAGATCTCTGTTACTAAAGCTAAGGTCTCTGCTACTAAAGCTAAGATCTCTACTACTAAAGCTAAGATCTCTGCTACTAAAGCTGAGGTCTCTGCTACAAGAGCTAAGGATCTCTTCTACAAGAGCTAAGATCTCTGCTACAAAAGCTAAGTTCTTTGCTAAAAGAGCTCAGGATCTCTGTTACTAGAGCTAAGGATCTATGCTATTAGATCAAAGGAACTCTGCTAGTAGAGCTAGGTATCTCTGCTACTAGAGCTAAGAATTGTTGCTACTTGAGCTAAATCTCTGCTAATAGAGCCAAGGATCTCTGCTATTAGAGCTAAGAATCTCTGGTACTAGAGCTAGGGATCTCTGCTACTAAAGCTAAGGATCTCTTCAGCTAGAGCTATGGATCTCTGCTACTAGAGCTAGGGATCTCTGATATTAGAGCTAAGGATCTCTGCTTTTAGAGCTAAGGATCTCTGCTATTAGAGCTAAGGACCTCTGCTACTAGAGCTGAGGATCTCTGCTACTAGAGCTAAGGATCTCTTCTACTAAAGCTAAGGATCTCTGAAACTAGAGCTAGGGATCTCTGCTATTAGAGCAAAGAATCTCTGCTAGTAGAGCTAAGGATCTCTGCTTCTAGAACTAAGATTCTCTGCTACTAGAGCTGAGGATCTCTGCTACTAGAGCTAAGGATCTCTGCTACTAGAGCTAAGATTCTCTGCAACTAGAGCTAAGGATCTCTGCTACTAGAACTAAGGATCTCTGCTACTAGAGCTAAATATCTCTGCTACGAGAGCTAAGGATCTCTGCTACTAGAACTAAGGATCTCTGCTACTAAAGCTAAGGATCTCTGCTACAAAAGTTAAGATCTCTGTTACTAGAGCTAAGGATCTCTGCTACTAGAACTAAGGATCTCTGCTACTAAAGCTAAGGATCTCTGCTACAAAAGTTAAGATCTCTGCTACTAGAACTAAGATTCTCTGCTACTAGAGCTATGGATCTCTGCTACTAAACTAAGTATATCTGCTACTAGAGCTAAGGATCTCTGCCAATAGAGCTATGGATCTCTGCTACTAGAGCTAAGGACCTGTGTGTATGCTAAGAATCGGAGACATATCTGACCTGTCTAGAGACTAATTTAAAACATTTTTAATGAAAAGGAATTTGTGTCATTACACGATTAGGGGCATTCAATTTCTGTAAAAATAAAAAAATTATCAAAAGTCTAGTTATATCTTTTTTTGAACTTTTTGAACCTAATTATTTTTTTATTTTTTTCATGACGCCGCTGATTTTTTTTTCTCCGATTAAAACCAGGAGCTGTTGCAGGGTTTAGGTTCAGTCTCTTCCTTATCTTCTATCTTATCTTCCTCATTAATGTGTTTAACAAATGAATGTTGACAGAAAGATGAAGAGATAGCGGAGAGGGAGGAGGAGAGAGATAAAGAGATAGAAGAATTATAGAGAGATACATTCTAGATAGCCTATCTTTTATACTTCTTCTTTTCTTCTAGCTTTATCTTAAATTTATATCTCTGACTCTATCTATCTATCATCTAAACGTTAATCATATCTAAATACCAATCTTTTTTCGCCTTTAACAAAAACAGTTTTGAAGATACCTTCATAAGAGAAATTAACTTTCAGTCGTGGAAGGAGTTTAAAAAATGTGTGTTTTTTTTGTTGACATATTTTTTATAATTCTTTTGGAAAGACATTTTTTAAAGCTAAACACTGCATGTGAACTAGACAGGAGAAGACGTGATAGTACTACATTAAGACCTCGGAGCTCACCCAGTTATTAAACAAGTGAACTAATTAAGTAACACATTCGAAAATCAAAACATATTTTTCTTCTCAAGAGCTCTGCAATAAGAGAAGATGATTGAAAACATAGAAGACTTCAATCCTACAGAAATTTACTTTTTGTTTGACGTAAAATAACTAGATGGGGTTCTTGATTTTTGAAACCCTTTAAACCTGCAGAACATTTATTAGTATATAAAGTAGTAATTTTTGTTTGTTTGTTTGTATGTCCGATCATAACTCAGAACCACTTGACCAATTTTCCTCAAACTTTGATAAGGAAATTCGGGAGAACCATGGGAATTTTTAATATTCAAAGAAGAGTGGGTCCACTTTTATAGTGAAAAATAGTTTTATCCGTAATTTACTACCAATCGCGGGTAAACGGCGGGAGTAACTTTGAGTACTCTGGGCAACACTAGGTTCTCAAGTTGTCTATAATAGTGAATAGCGCTACAGTGTACAAATTAATCCTGGATAAATGTTTCCAATCCTTGTATCTAAGTTTAAAAAGTGCTCCCGAGTTACTCTATTATTACTTTGCAAAGAACCCTTCTCTCACCTCAGGCAGTTTATTCCTCGATTGTTTTTAATACAAATCCCAGGAAAATTAGAGATAACTCTTGAACCGGTGTTTTTCGTCCGGCCGACGATTTAAGGGACCGGTTTGAATCTGGGGATAATGACAGTAGAGCAATGATAAATGCCTGAACAAGCTTTTATTAGATTCAACCAGCTTGCAATAAAATAATTTTCACAGGTTAAAAAATGTACTAGAACTGCCTTTTTTAATCTATTTATCCAATAATAAATTCATGTTTTTATTTGTTCTAGATATTTTTTACATATTCCAGATGTTATTTGAACTCTAATTGCGGGTTGGGTGTTTGAGCCCCGGGCTTTAATTTTCCAACCCGCATCCAGCAAACTCTAATTACACAAACCAAACCATCAATACATGATCAAATTATCCCGGGTAAATTTATTGCATTTAACCACTCAGATTACTTGGATAGAAGGATGGATTAGTTACATCTCCATGTGAACAAATAAAGCAAAACTCTAGAGAGTCTGGGTTATCATAAACTTTCAAAAACTATCTACACCAAATGTCTGCGCGTGTAATAGACTACTATAATGCGCGCGCTAATTTTCTTGTATCAGTTGTATAGACTAATTTAATGCTCCCCTTTTCTAGTATCAGTATTATAGACTACTGCAATGCGCCCCTTTTCTAGTATCAGTATTATAGACTACTTTAATGCGCCCCTTTTCTAGTATCAGTATTATAGACTACTTTAATGCTCCCCTTTTCTAGTATCAGTATTATAGACTACTGTAATGCGCCCCTTTTCTAGTATCAGTATTATAGACTACTTTAATGCGCCCCTTTTCTAGTATCAGTATTATAGACTACTGCAATGCGCCCCTTTTCTAGTATCAGTTTTATAAACTACTTTAATGCGCCCCATTTCTAGTATCAGTATCATAGACTACTGTAATGCGCCCCTTTTCTAGTATCAGTTTTATAGACTACAATGCGCTTTTCTAGTATCAGTTTTATAGACTACTTTAATGCGCCCCTTTTTCTAGTATCAGTTTTATATACTACTTTAATGCGCCCCTTTTTCTAGTATCAGTTTTATAAACTACTATAATGCGCCCCTTTTTCTAGTATCAGTTTTATAGACTACTATAATGCGCCCCTTTTTCTAGTATCAGTTTTATAGACTACTGTAATGCGCCCCTTTTCTAGTATCAGTTTTATAGACTACTATAATGCGCCCCTTTTTCTAGTATCAGTTTTATAGACTACTATAATGAGCCCCTTTTCTAGCATCATTCAGAATCATAGACTACTATAATGCTCCCCTTTTCTAGTATCAGTATTATAGACTACTGTAATGCGCCCCTTTTCTAGTATCAGTTTTATAGACTACAATGCGCTTTTCTAGTATCAGTTTTATATGACTACTATTATGCGCCCCTTTTTCTACTATCAGTTTTATAGACTACTTTAATGCACCCCTTTTTCTAGTATCAGTTTTATATACTACTTTAATGCGCCCCTTTTTCTAGTATCAGTTTTATAAACTACTATAATGCGCCCCTTTTTCTATTATCAGTTTTATAGACTACTATAATGCGCCCCTTTTTCTAGTATCAGTTTTATAGACTACTGTAATGCGCCCCTTTTCTAGTATCAGTTTTATAGACTACTATAATGCGCCCCTTTTCTAGTATCAGCTTTATAGACTACTATAATGCGCTTTTCTAGTATCAGTTTTAATTCTGAAATGTTGATTTTCAAGCTGTTGTATTTTCTTTGTAATATAAAAACTTAAAATTTTGGAAACTTTTCTATAAACAAAGATGCTTGATGGATTTTTTGAAAATTTTTAAATTTTTATCTTGGCAAAGAGTTCGATACAAGCAGTCATCAGGGTCATGTGAGCTGCCAAGAAAAAAATTTGAGCCGATCGGTTCATCTGTATCGACGTTGATTGGATACGAACAAATCCCACAAACCATCATAAAAAATTAAAAAGTATATATTGATAAGAGAATGCACAGACCTTCTGTTAGAAAGCAAAAAATGATCGACAACTTTAATAAGAAGAAAATAAAATTAAATTTGTAACAATCTTTAAAGAAAAACATTTTCAAACTGAATTCCTCTCTATTAAACCTAACCAAGCCAGTGAATGCAGGTTAAAGATATTCGCATGAGCTCAAAAATTTTGAATAATTTAAAATCTTTTACAAAAAAGTAAGGATTAAGGTAAGGGAAGGTGGGGGGTGGGGGTTGGGGGTTGGATTGCAATAATACACAAGAAAAGGGAGTATATCGCTACATTAGTTGTAAGATTGATTTCTTCCTTATTCTATTATACATCTTATAATATATATATAAGTTATATTTATATTATATATGTTTATTGTATATCAACCTGGTGTACGTATTATTCGATCTACAATCTAGCGCTGTACATATTCTATGTACTATCTATCTATCATTTCATCTAGCCACCTATAATTTTATCTATCTATCTATCTATATATTTCTTCATCTATATACATATTTTTTTATCTATCTATCTATATATTTTTTAATATTTTTATCTATCAATCTATCTATCTTTCTGAAGTAAATGCCTTACTCCAATAAGTTTTTTTAAGTCAGTATCAATCCGTATTCGTCAGTATCTATCAATCAATATACAACCTTTGTAGAACTCTGTGGTCTACAATAATAACATAGTCTGTTTCACTCAGGTACAACTCGCTCTCGAATTCTCTGGTCAATCAAAATAATACTCAGTCTGTATCAATCCAGATACAACGCTGCAGTTGTATTCTTCAGTATGTAATGCCTAGGTACAAACTGTTCTGACACTCTTTGGTAGATAAATAATACTCTGTATCAATCCATATACGATGCTGCTGATGCATTCTTCAGTATGTAATGCCTAGGTACAAACTGCCATAGAACTTGTTGGTCTACAATAATGCCTTTGTCTGTATCAATCCAGATACAACACTAACTTTATTTTCCTTGTCTAAATCTATTAACCAAGATGCAACTCAGGTCCTTCTTGTTTGTAACACGAGGATGAATTACTCAAATACAGTAATTAAACAGAGTCTTATTTAAAGTAATCTATATCTTGAGTTTTATGGTAAGACCGTAAAAGCTAAATCGTAATACATTTTAAGGATAAGGACCGATAGGTTTATGTAGTAATGTAATTATAGTATAATGTTATCACTTAATATATAGCTATGTTCAGGTTTACAAATATGGGGTTTACTACTATATTTATTACATATCTATCTATCTATCTATCTATCTATCTATCTATCTATCTATCTATCTATCTATCTATCTATCTATCTATCTATATATCTATCTATCTATCTATCTATCTATCTATCTATCTATCTATCTATCTATCTATCTGTCTGTCTATCTATCTATCTATCTATCTATCTATCTATCTATCTATCTATCTATATATCTATCTATCTATCAATCTATCTATCAATCTATCTATCTATCTATCTATCTATCAATCTATCTATCAATCTATCTATCTATCTATCTATCTATCTATCTATATCTCCCTCTGATGTATATTTGTATAAACAGTAATTGTTCCGTATACAGGGGGAAGACGTATAGCCGTATCTTTATTACATAATGCTTAGTTACGAATACAAACATTTACCCGGTATCAATTCATCAATACATCTTTATACATATGTATATGTATATATACATATATATATATACATATGTATATATAAATATATATATTTATATATATACACTATAGATCAAGCATTGATATATTGACTTTGTGCCACTCTCGTTATGTATTGTGGAATAGTGGTGATTTGATTTTCTGTTGTCAATGGAACTTTAATGGACTGTAGACTCAATTCCAACTGAACTTAGTTTTTGCCTCAAACTTAAATTTTCTAATCACTGGATGGTGTAAACCTTAGATATTTCAAACTTGAATTATTTGATCTAACAGAATTCATAGTCATATATCACAGGTCTGCGAGATTGGGTTTAGGGATTAGAAAATCTGAGTTTGTGGCAAAGACTCAATTCCGTTACATATTATTCTATGATTGTTAGAATATATGTATGATGTTACTTCTCCGTTTAAGGTTATTTCCCGTGACTGAAAATAATCCCGAGATGAGAGGTTTCGTGATTTATTTATCTTTAAATATAACTACAAAACATCATGAACACGTAGCTTGAAAATATAATGTTATAACCGTTATAATCTTGAATATAAAACTTTTTTTTGTAAAGGGCTAATTCAAGGGTTGTCTAATGAGTGAAAGGAGTCTCTAATGAGCCCTGTCTGTGATTGGTTTAAATTGGTTTGGATTTTGCTGAGGGCAGCCTCGGTTCCGAGGTTCTCATTAGCAGATGAGAGGCTGAAATAGCGGAGCCTGGCCTCAAATTAGTTAGCACGGCCTCCTGATTAGAGGCCGGTGCTATTCATTAGTCGGGAAGGCTGGGGTAACTAATTATATCCTCTGGAGGTTGTTTTCTTCTTATTTAGAGGTTGGAGGCTATGGCACCCTGGTGGGGGAGAGGGGTGGAAGGGAGGGGGGAAGGAAGGGGGATGTCCTTTAGAAATTCTAGCAAATACAAACCTAGAAATATGAGGCTGTGAGGATACAGCCTCGGAATTCATCATAACTAGGATTAGATTAGAATTTTAGGGATACACAATCTCTCTCTTTCTCTCTCTTTTTTTAACTGAACACAACTCTCTCTCTCTATCTTTCACTCAAACACTCACTCTTTTCCTCTTAGAAACACAAAGTACCATATTCTTTACGAAACCAAAATCTGTATTTTACTTTCTTTATTAAACACAAACTCTCTCATTAAAGAACATTTTCTTTTGAACACACAAATAATCTCTCTCATACACATATAAAATCTCTCTCAAACACACGTACAATCTTTCTCAAACACGCATACAATATCTCTCAAACACACACCCCATCTATCTCTCAAACACACATACATTCCATGTCTCAACTACACATACATGTTGGCTCAAACACACATACAATATCTATTAAACGAACACACAATAGCTTTTAAACACACATACAATATCTCTTAAAAACAAAAACATTATATCTTAAACACACTACAATATTCTATCTCTCAAACACACATACAATCTCTCTCAAACACACATACAATATTCTATCTCTCAAACACACATACAATCTCTCTCAAACACACATACAATCTCTCTCAAACACACATAAAATATCTCTCAATCACAGACACAATATCTCCCAAACACACATAAAATCTCTCTCAAACACACATAAACATAGATTCAGCCCGCTTATAGAAAGTCTTATCAATTTTTAAGACAGGGCCGACTTTGAAGTGTCGCAACGCCTTGGGTTTTGATTTTACCGCTCTAACTCAATTATTCTTTTTTAGCACTATAGCACTTCTTGCTAGCTATGGTTTTTAAGAAGTAATTGGCAAGATTATCATTGATATTTGCTTGAGAGCTAAAGGCCTTAGAATCACAGAGCATACAATATCTCTCGAACACCCATGCAATATCTCTCAAAAAAATACAGTGGTACGCGATTAAATCAATACAAAGAAGACGACTTTTTTCTTTAAGTTTTGAATGTTAACATATTCGAATTACAAGTTTAGAGTAATCAAAAATAAGCTTTTTTGATAAACAGCTTCTCTTTCTTTTATGTTTATGTGTATCCAAGCTGTTTAAAAGCTTGATTTGAATCAAAATTTACTTCGAAAGTCGTCTTCCTTGTATTGATATAATCGCCTATCACTGTACAATATCTCTTAAACACACATACAATATCTCTCAATTACACATACACTATCTCTTAAACACACTTTCAATCCATCTCTCAACGACACACACAATATCTTCCAAACACACATGAAATCTCTAAAACACTGCACATACAATATCTCTCAAACACACATACAATCTCTCTCAAAAACACAAACAATCTCTCTCAAACACGCATAAAATATCTCTCAAACGCACAAACAATCTCTCTCAAACACAAATAAAATATCTCTCAAACAGCCACTCAATCTCTCTGAAACAACCACTCAATCTCTCTCAAACACACACACAATTCCCTAATTTTTTTATCTCTAAAAATTACGATTCCCGATAGCAGTTAAGGAAGTAACTGGAATTTGTAACTTAATTTGTTCACATTTATTAAGATACAATTTTATATATATTCACATTTTGTTGACAAGCTTTTATTTAGAGGCTTTATTATATTATTAATTTAAAGCTTAAAAGAGTTAATCTGTAAAACTTTAAAAGACAAAAATAAAAAAGTTTAAATAATTTTTTTATTCAAACTCGGATAAATGTCTAAAAATTTAGGAATACAAATGATGGTTGGTCTAGTAAAGTGTTTTCACCTGGAAAACACATAATTCAGAAAAAAAAAGTTTTTTTTCAATAAAGTAAATGTTTTTTGGCTGAAATCTGTGTTTCTCGTTTACAATCTTATTTTACTTTTTTCTTTAAAACAAGAAAAAGTTGAAAAAGTTTGCTTAGATAAAACGACATTTATAGATTGTATTCAGCTTAAATAAGACGACATTTATACACTGCATCCAGATTAAATACGACAACATTTATACACTGGTTTTAGCTTAAATAAAATCCTCAAGATACAGGGTGTCCAACGAAACATGACAGCAGCAAGACAAATATTAGATCGTCTTTAATAGTTGAAATAAGTTGCGGCATTTATTCGTAAATCTATCTTTTTGTGCTTTCAATATTATGAATTTCGTTCAGATTTTAATTTTATTAAATAAATCCAAAATTCTTGGAACAGGCAGACCACATATTGTAAATGCCAACACTAGGAGAATTTGGTGGTCATCGACATTTCAATGAATCATAAAATATAAAAGTAGGTTGAGTAGTGAATGTCACCCATAAATACAAATTCTAAGACAACTTTTTTTAGTCGTCTTGCTTATGTCATTTTTCGTGGGAAACTCTGTATTATAAGTCTATATTATCTTGCGTATTTCGAATATTTACTTCAGAATGAATATATAACATTAATAGTTGATATAGACAATTTTTAATTAGATATATAATTACAATACAATATTGCACTATAATATATGGTTTTATGCTCCAAAATATATACCCTCTCAAGAAATTGGCATTTGGCCAATTAATCCCTTTAAATTCAAGCAATGAACAAGCATATTATGGTTGTTATATGCATAAAAAAGTAGTGAGTTGGTAAGGTCTAAAAACCAAGGCGTTGCAACACTTCAAAGTTGATTAGGTCTTGATAGCATGCAACCTACCTTGGAAAATTGGCATATGTTTGTGGAAAGAAAAAAAAATCTCCAAATTTTTGTCTCTCATTTGTCCAGATCAATTTTATTTTCTTGTTTACAGGCGTATCCCTATTCGAAAAACACAATATTGAACTTAAAATTCCATTTAGATCATACACGTAGAACCGTAGAACGGTAGAGGTGACAAATATCAAAGCACGCCCTGAGAAGGGGAGGAAGGCCAGCCACAACAATTTCTAGTCCAAGCCACATTTTTTTCGATTTACAAAAATTCAATATTTCATTAATGTCCTGGAACGTGGCCCGATTCTTAAAAAATATTTTTATCTGGGAGGATTAGACAAGCTTAAAAAAATAATATTGGAAGGACAAGAATTTTGAGGTGGCTCGGACGAGAAAATGAGAATAATGTGGCTTGTACGAGACATTGATGTGGTTGGCCTTCCGCCACCCCTCCCCTGAGCGCCTTGAATTCCTGTTTATAAATAGATGACATTATACATGATGAGTAGTCCCACCAGCCAGTAGATTGAAGTAAACAATACTATAATTACAAGAATTACAACATTTCCAATAAACTCAATATACACCAGAGTCCATCTGAAAAAAAACTTAATAAATAAAAGTGTGTGAAAATTAAATATTTAGGAATCGAAAAGCACTAACAAGTAGTTTTGTAAAGCACCTGGTAATATCCTTCTCCTTCTCCTCGAATTTAATGATAGGTCCTGATTCCTCCAGCGGTAAAACCTGTATACAACAAATAATCACACTTTATATATTTTAATGTCGTCTTCAACGATTAGCCATTTTCCTTTACAATCAATGGCTGTTCTCTTACTTATTTCACAGAAATATATTTAAGAAATACGATTATTTTTAATTTCTTTCATTAAAAAATATTTCTGCTTAGTATCGTATAGACAATACCATCAAATGACGAGACTTAAAGGGGCTGTGTAGTGTACGACGTATAATTTCAAGCTATCTTTTATTTGTATGAGTGGCATGTCCGATTTACATAGGTACCCATCATACCACTCCGAATCGGAAATGCGACTGCAGATTATCTATACTATAGATTGAGACAAAAATCATTTGTAAATGAATAAAAATAATGAATTCTAGTAGCTTTAGGTCGTCTTTAAATTCTTCTCTGTTTGAGGGTCAACCTGTACCTTAACAATCTTAGAGTTGACAGAGAGCCAAGTATCAGAATGGGTTCGTTCCCTCGACATCGGTCTATCCTCTTCATTCAACCTGAACAAAACAAAATGTCGGAGGAAGGTCGTCTTCGATTGAAATTTGTTAAATGGGGGGGGGGGG